>NC_091575.1:21703339-21720839 GCF_042767895.1 Penaeus vannamei
AGAGAGAGGGGGGGGGAGGGAGGGAGAGGGAGAAGGAAAGGGAGAGGGACAGTGATATAGAGAGGGGGAGAAAAGGAGAGAGAGAGAGAGAGAGAGAGAGAGAGAGAGAGAGAGAGAGAGAGAGAGAGAGAGAGAGAGAGAGAGAGAGAGAGAGAGAGAGAGAGAGAGAGAGAGAGAGAGAGAGAGAGAGTGAGAGAGAGAGAGAAAATAAGTCAATAAGTGAGCGAGATAAAGAGAGTGAGACAGACAAAGGAGAATAAGAATAAGATAATATATACCTCAGATACATATGACGATAATAACAGACGAATACGATGATAAAACCACCTGACGAATGTTAATGCCAATATCAAGACAATCCCAATGATAGCGATGATGACGGTGCCACAGACGCTACAGTGAGACCCACAGCTATAACCTCATTAATGGTGAAGAAACGGGGTGCTTATGGTAATTCGTGCGGTGACACTGGAGGAGGATATGCTGACGTAGGGGGCGGCATGATGCTGGCGGTGGCACTGAGGGTATTTATAGGACGTGTACCTGAGGGCGAGAGTACACTCCGCTTGCCAGGTGTAATGCCCGACGCACGTGAGCTGCCCTCCTCGGCCGCTGCCTGAGCCCGGTGTTTGTCGTTTTTTTTTGTTTTTTCTTTCTTTCTTTTTTGTTTTTTGGTTTTTTGGTTTTCTTTGTTTGCTTTCGTCTTGTTTGGTTTGGTGGTTCTGGTTCTTTTGTTTTGGTGGTACTTTCTCTCTCTTTTTCCCTCTCTCTCTCTTTCTCTTCCTCCCTTTCTTCCTTCCTCCCTCCCTTCTTCCCCCCCCCCCTTCCTCTTCTCGCTCTCATTCTCTCTCTCACTCTCTCTCTCTCTCTCTCTCTCTCTCTCTCTCTATATATATATATATATATATATATATATATATATATATATATATATATATATATATATATATATAATATGTATACACATTTCCCTCTCCCTCCCTTCTTCCCTCCCCCCACCTCCCCCTCTCCCCTCCATCTCTTCCTCCCACTTCCTCTGGACTAATTACCTTAGAATCAAATCCCATAAAAATGTCGGACAAACTTCTGAAATCCCCAGACTTCTTAAGATTTTAGAATCCTTAAGATTTTGACTTCTTAAGATTTAGTTCTTAGAATATAGACTTTTTTTAAAAATTTAGTCTTCATAGAGTATAGACTTCATAAGATATAGACCTCAAGATATAGACTTCTAAAGATATAGACCTTAAGATATAGACTTCTTAAAGTATAGACTTCTTAAAATATAGACCTTATAATTTAGGCTTCTTAAGATATAGACCTTAAGATGTAGACCTTAGAATATAGACATCTTAAAATATAGACTTCTTAAAATATAAACTCCTTAAAATATAAACTCCTTAAAATATAAACTCCTTATAATATAAACTCCTTATAATTTAGGCTTCTTAAGATATTTGCACTGTGCAGCAAAGGCCACACCTTCGCCGGGGACTTTTTAGGGAGTGGTGATGGAGGCGAGGGAGGCAGAGGCGAGGTGATGTTGATGGGAATTATGATAATGACGAGAAGGATGATGATAGTGATGGTTGAAGACTGGGAGAAGAGGATGAAGGAGAGAGGGGGAGGGAGGGAGGGAGGGTGAAGGATAGTGGGGGAGGGGGAGGGAGGGAGGAATCTGTGGTGAAGGAGAGTGGGGGAGGGAGGGAGGGATCTGGGGTGAAGGAAAGTGGGGGGAGGGAGGGAGGGAACTGGGGTGAAGGAGAGTAGGAGAGGAAGGAAGCTGAAGGAGAGATGGAGTGGGTGTGGGGAGAGGGGTGCGGTGGGGGGGGGTGAAGGAGAGAGGAGGTGGGTGGGTAGAGGGAGAGGATGCGACGGGAGGGGGGATGTGTGGGAGATGGAGGGGAGGGAGGAGGGGGTGTGGATGCCTGGGAGGTTCGGTGGGGGTAGCAGTGGTGGTGGTGGTGATGGTATTATCAGTAATGATGGTGATAATGATAATAGCAATGGAAATGATGATAATAGCGGCAGTGGTGATAATGATGATGGCAGCAATGATGATGACGATGGTAATAATGATGATGATAATCGTAACAATGATTTAAAAGGTAATGATGATAAAAAGAACAAGAAAACTAACAGTGGCGATACCAAGAGACAACAATAATAAGTAATAATATAGCAAATAAACATCCCCATTTGTACGGCGGATATTTGCTAACCTCTCGGATTTTTTTTATATATGATTAAAATACAAATACAAATACAATAATGATAATAAAAAAAGAAAGAAAAATAACGAGAATAACGATACCAACAGAAAACAATAATAACGTAAGTAGTAAAGTAGCAGATAAGCGGTTTGTCCATCGGATATTTGCTGACATCTCGGATTTTTTTATTATTATTATTAATAAAAAGATCAAATAAAATAATGATAACAAAATAGAAGAAAAAAATAACAGTGACGATACCAACAGACGACAATAATAACGTAAGTAGTAATGTAGCAAAGAGGCATCTCGGTTTGTACGTCGGATATTTGCCGAAATCTCGGATTTTATATATATATATATATATATATATATATATATATATATATATATATATAATAAAAAGACCAAATAAGATAATGATAATAAAATAAAAAAAAAAAAAAAACAGTGACGATACCGACAGACAACAATAATGATGTTAATAATGTAGCAAAGAAGTATCTCGGTCTTCGGATATTTGCCTACGTCTCGGATTTATATATATATATATATATATATATATATATATATATATATATATATATATATATATATAAAATGATAGGACCAAATAGAATAATAATAATAGAAAAAAAAACAATGACTATACCGACAGACAACAATAATAATGCAAGAAAGCATCTCGGTTTGTACGTCGGATATTTGCCGACATCTCGGATTTTTCTTCCTTTTTTTTTTTTTTTTTTTGTACAAAGTCGAGAAGACTGGTAAATGGATCAAGTTCGTGGTTCCTGATCCCGCGAGGCTGCGGTGTCAGGGCGCGACGGAGCCTCTGAGGACACGGCCGAGGGGCGGGTAACCGGAGAAGGAGTGTGGGAGTGTGGGGGAGGAGGGGGAGGTGGAGGGGAGTGGGTGTAGGGTCAGGAGGGGGAGGGGAGGGGAGTGGGTGTGGGAGGGGAGGGGAGGGGGTGAGGAGGGGAAGGGGTGTGGTTGAGGAGGGGAAGGGGAGTGGGTGAGGAGGAGGAGAAGGAGGGGAGTGGGTGAGGAAGAGGAGAAGGAGGGGAGGAGGAGAGTTTGGGTGGAAGAGGAGGAGGGGAGGTTGGGTGGGTATAGGGTGAAGGAGGAGGAGGAGGAGGGGGGTTGGGTGGGAGAGGAGGAGAAGGAGTATGGGGAGAGGAAGTGGTGGGAGAGTGGGTGAAGAGGGGGAGTTTGGGGTGGGATAGAAGGAGGAGGAGGTGGGGGAGAGTGGGTGTGGGAGTGAAGGAGGAGGAGAGTGGGTGAAGAGGGGAAGTTGGGTGGAAGAGGAGAAGGAGGGAGAGTAGTTGTGGGTGTGGGCTGGGCGAAGGAGCGTGGAAGAAGAGGAGGAAGTAGAGTGAGTGGGGATGAGAGACGGGAGGGAGTGTGGGAGAGGAGAGACAAGAAGGAGGGTGGAAGAGGAGAGACAAGGAGTGTGGGAGAGGAGGTGGAGTAGAGTGAGTGTGGGGAAGAGGAGGGAGAGAGAGAGAGAGAGAGAGAGGCTGTGGATGTGGAAGAGGAGAGGGAAGGAGAGTGATTATGGGCTGAAGGAGAGTGGGAGAGGAGGGTGTGAATGGGAGAGGGGCCTGAAGGAAGAGAATGAGGGAGAGAGGAGGGATCTGGGGTGAAGGAGAGTGGGAGAGGAAGGAAGCTGAGAGAGAGAGGGACTGGGTAGGCCGAGGCGCGAGGATTGTGGGTGTGGGGAGGGGTGCGGTTGGGGGGGGGTGAAGGAGAGAGGAGGTGGGGGGATGAGGGAGAGGATGCGAGGGGAGGAGGGGAGTGTGTGTGGGGGAGTTGGAGGGGAGGGAGTGGGTGTCGTATGGGTGTGTGGATGCCTGGGAGGATCGGTGGGTGGATGCGGAAGGAAGGAAGAACAAGGGAAGAAAGAAATATATAACGATAAAAAAAAACGTGTAATGAGAGAAGTGGGTGAATGGGAGAGAGGAGAGGAGGAGAGAAGGAAGAGCAAGAGCAAAGAAATCCAAGGCAAGTCCCGTGCAAAGGGAGAGGAGAGAGACAGAGAAAGAGAAAGAGAAAGAAAGAGAAAAAAAACTAGAAGTAGAAAAAAGAAAGAGAGAGAGAGAGAAAGAGAAAAAAAACAAAAAGAAAGAAGGAAAGCGAGAGCGAGAAAGGGACGAGGAAGAGATCTTAAAAGCAAGCAACAAAAACGGCTTCCCAAGTATGCGGGATGAGCCCGGGCGGAGGAGGGAAAAGAAAGAAAGAAAGAAAGAAAAAAAAAAAACATCGATCGCTATTGTAACACCAAACAAACTCGAACGAAGCAGACAGTGTTGGCCGTTGATTACAGTGGCCGAGTTACAGACAAACAAACGCCTGTATAACCCTCGCTCGTGTGTGTGCGTGTGTGCGTGTGTGCGTGTATGTGTGTGGGTGTGGGTGGATGGGTGGGGTGTGGTTGGGTGTGTAGGTGGGGTGTGGGTGGGTGGATGGATGTGTGTGTGTATGTGCGTGTGTGTGGGTTTGGGTGTGTAGGTGGGTGTGAGTGCGTGTGTATGCGTATATGTATGTATGTGTGAGATGTAAGTGTAAGCATATGTGGAACATTCTAGGCTGCGTAATGTGTGTGTGCGTGTTCGTATGTATGTGTATACGTATGTATGTCTAAGCATTTGTGGAACATTCTAGGCTGTGTAAATACGCGTGTGTATGTGTCTATGTATTCGTACGCATTTGTGGAACATTCTAGGCTGTGTAAGTGTGCCCGTGTATATGTGTATGTGTATTCGTACGCATGTGTATATGTACGTATGTAAGCACATGTCGAACATTCTAGGCTACGTAATAATGGGCCGACGAACCACTCTGCGCTCCCCGACTCTCAATCGCCCCTCAGTTTCGGCGACTCACCATCGGCGGCGAGTTATTCCGACGCTCCACGAATTAAGGCGGGACAGACGGTCGTTCTCTTGTTAACGAGGGAGAAGAAGAAGAAAAAAGAATGAGAAGAAGAAGAAGAAGAAGAAGAAGAAGAAGAAGAAGAAGAAGAAGAAGAAGAAGAAGAAGAAGAAGAAGAAGAAGAAGAAGAAGAAGAAGAAGAAGGAGGAGGAGGAGGAGAAAAAAGAACAGATCTGGGAACGGCACTTGCATGGCACCCTCCGAGACGTCGAGATGCTGTTCGGAGGGAGGGGATAATACACAGATTGATAAATGAAAATAGATAGGGAAACATGGATTACAGATAAAAATAGAGGAAGATGGTTTGAGAGAAATGTTGGTAAGCAGATAATAGATGAAAGAAAGAAAGAAGGGAAATAGAGAAAGAAAGTGTGAAAGAAATGATACACAGATTATAGATAAAAATAGAGAAAGATAGATAGTTTGAGAGAAATGTTAATACGCAGACAATAGACGAAATAAATTAGATAAATAAATAAAAATGTAAAGAGATAGAGAAAGAAATCCAGATACCTAGACAATAGATAAAAAAGATGAACAAAATAAAGAAAATATAAGCATGTAAATAAAGAAAGGAAATGTTTTAAAAAATCCCCGACAAAAAAAAAAAAAATAAATAAATAAATGAAAAAGATAAAAAATAATAAAAAGGAGATATAAAGAAATGAAGAAAGAAAGCATAAAGAACAAAAAGAAGGAGATGGAAACGGAGACGAGATCCCAGGCGATGGATTGTTGTCATAGGAGTTGCCATAGGAACACCATCTCGACTCGCTCGCCCTTTTCACTTGCCTTCCCCTCCCTCAGACGGGTGGCGAAAAATGCAGTATGTAAGCACACGCACACTGGCGCTCTGTGTGTGTGTGTGCGTATGCTTTTTTCGTGTACATTGCAGTGTGGTAGATATATGGTGGCCGATAGATGGATTGGTCATGTGTGTATTGATGGGTAGATAGCTATAGAGAGAGATATTGAGATGATACACGAACAGGCTCATACATATACTGACACACACACACACACACACACACACACACACACACACACACACACACACACACACACACACACACACACACACACACACACACACACACACACACACACACACACACACATACACAATCACACACACACAATCACACACACACTCACACTCACACTCACACTCACACAATCACAAAAACTCACACACACACAATCACAATCACGAACACACACGAGTCTATATAACCAAAGAGAGAATCGAATCCATCACTCACGCAAGCATAACTCTGTACCAAGAAGAGACACTCGAATCCACCACGTTTCGGATCAACAATTTCCAGCTCGTTCTCCACGCGGCCGATCCGAGTGATGCGGGAGATATCTTGGATCATCCGCCCGGAGAAAGGTTCGAGAATATTCGATCCGAAACGTGGTGGGATTTGGCGGGAAGATTGATTTTTTTCGTGCTTCGGTTGGTTTTTGTTTGTCTTTGTTGTTGTTTTATTGTTTTGTGTAGGATTTTGTTTATGTTTTATTATATACGGATTATGAGGTTGTGTGCGGTGTGTGTGTGTGTGTGTGTGTGTGTGTGTGTGTGTGTGTGTGTGTGTGTGTGTGTGTGTGTGTGTGTGTGTGTGTGTGTGTGTGTGTGTGTGTAGATGCGTGGCAATGCTATATGTATTATTCATGTAGGTAATTAATGTACGCGTGCGCGCACACATAATATTCTCTCTCTCTCTCTCTCTCTCTCTCTCTCTCTCTCTCTCTCTCTCTCTCTCTCTCTCTCTCTCTCTCTCTCTCTCTCTCTCTCTCTCTCTCACACACACACACACACACACACACACACACACACACACACACACACACACACATTACGAACGAACGAACAAACAAGCAAGCAAGCAAACAAACACAAGCGCACACACTCTACCGTTACATCCTGTTCCCTCATTACTCCCCAAATTATCAACACCATCGGCGTAAATTCCCGGAACTCAGACTCGAATCTCAAAGGCCGAGCATTTCCTATCTATTTACGGGGAAAACGGTCAAGTTTACGCTCGCCGGGAAGGCTTTGCCGCTTTCGGGAGAGAGAGTTATGTAACCTGTCGACAGAGGGCGTGGCGGTCGGTTCAGCTGCCGGAAAATGTCTGTCTTCACCTTGGAAATCCTCGTGCTTTTGAACAAGCAGGAGGAAATTCTTTAGGGGGGGGGGGATTGCCTACAGCATGGGGGCAATTCCCGGGCTTTTTTTTTTATTTTTTTTTTATTTTTAGCTTCCTTTTTTTTCTTCTTTATTATATAAGGGGGTTGTTTTGTGTAGCTTGACTAGGATGACGTCATGCTCGTGCTTTCTGTCGTGGTGAAACAGTCGTTCCTTCCAGCATAATGAAATATTCGTGCTTTCTACTTCATTTGAGTAAACATCCGTGTGTCAGGTTTGTCCGGAGGGTATTCTGGTGCTTTCAGACTTGCTTGATTCAATGCCCGTGCTTTCTAAGAACCGTAATTTAATCTTCCTGCTCTTTAGCAAATATGATTATATTCGACACAAGCACGAGGCATTGCTTGTGCTTTCTAACTCACGGGATTCATTTTCAAATAAACACATTTTCTCCGTCTTAAAAAAAAACGCAAAAACGAGGGATTATATTGCTTCTAAACTTAGGTAATGAAATACTCGTGCTTTTCTAAGAAATGTAATTAAATCCTCTCTAACAAACACTATTATATTCCGTTCTACAAACAAACACAGACACTTTTATTCATATTCCTTTCGAAGTAAGATGATTCAATGCCAGGGCTTGCTAAGAAACATAATTAGACCCTCTAACAAACACGATTATATTCCTCCGCTCTACAAACAAACACAAGCACGGGAGCATCTCTATTGCTTCCAAACTAAAATAGTTGAACCCCCATACTTGCTAACAACCGAAATTTTCAAACAAACACTCGTTATAACCTCCCCTGCTTTACAAACAAACACAAGCACAACCATTTCTTTTGCACTCGAACTAACATATGCTTCCTCTTCTCCCGCAGGTAAGACATCGACCCCGCCCACCGGAACAAGCCCTCCTCCAGGTGGTGGTGTTTGCTGGAGGGGGAGAGGGGGGAGTGGCCGAGGTCAGTAACACGCATAGGCCTACAGGTATGATACTGTATCTGCACGGGCGTAAGTGGTTTGCGATATGGTGGAGGTACGGGCGTGAGGGTGTGTGGGTGTGTGGCTCTGTTAGTGGGGAGGGAGGGAGGGAAAGAGAGAAAAGGGGGGGGAGTGAGGGAGAGAGATGGAGGAGGAGGAGGAAGGAGAGAGAGAGAGGGAGGGAGGGAGGGAAGGAGGGGGGGAGGGCGGGAGAGACGGAAAGAGAGGGAGGGAGGGAGGGAGGGAGGGAGGGAGGGAGGGGAGAGAGAGAGAGGGGGGGATGAGGGAGAGAGATGGGAAAGGAGGAGGGAAAGGGAAGGAGAGAGAACGAACGACCATGTACGTGTGTGTGTATGTGCGTACCGTGTGTGTGTGTGTGTGTAGGTGTGGTATACAAGCATCTACACGTTCCTTGTGTGGGCGTGTGGGTGCGGTTGCGCACACTCGCACGTTTGTGTACGTCATGTGCGTGTGTACGTAGAGAGAGTAATTCGTCGAGTGTGAGAGTAAGATCTCGAACGAGTGAGAGGAAGGACGTGTCGACGTATGTATGAATGTATGTGAATTTCCGGAACCATCTGTGTCATAAACCTGTGTCGGTAGAGATAATGACATGGGAACGAGCTGTCACCCTTGTTATCGACGGCGGGAGAGGCGAAGGGTGATAGGGTTAGAGGGGGGGAGGGAGGAAGAGGGGTAGAAGGGGATGGGGGAGGGAAGAGGGGTAGAAGGGGATGGGGGGAGGAAGAGGGGTAGATGGGGTGGGAGGAGGAAGGGTAAAAGGGGGTGGGTAGGAGGAAGAGGGGTAGAAGGGGGTGGGGGGGAGGAAGAGGGTTAGAAGGGGATTGAGGAAGAGGGGTAGAAGGGATGGGGGAGGAAGAAGGGTAGAAGGGGTTTGGGGGAAAGAGTTGATGGGGGGGGAGGAGGCTTATGAGGGGGTTATTACCCTCCCGGAGGAAGTTGTCCGATTAGTGGAGGTAATTGTGTCAGTGGGTTACTACAGCGGCGGGAGGTGGAAAAGGGGTTCTTGTAGAAGGTTCTCGGAGGCGGCGGTTAGGGGGGGGGAGGGGTGGTAGCGGGCGGGGGAGTAGGGAGAGGAGAGGGTAGGGGGGTGACAGCGGGTGGGGGAGAAGAGGGAGGGGAGCGGGGTGACAGCGGGTGGAGGAGGAACGGGGAATGGAGGTTGGGGATGACAGCGGGTAGGGGACAAGGGGGGAGGAGAGGGGTTGGTCGCGGGAGGGGGAGAAGGAGGCGGAAAGGGGGGGTGATAGCGGGTGGGGAGGAAGGGGGTATAGGGGGAGGGGTGACAGCGGGTGGGGGAGAAGCGGGGAGGGTAGGCGGGTGACAGCGGGTGGGGGAGGGACGGGGAATGGAAGTAGGGGATGACAGCGGGTGGAGGAGAAGGGGGGGGGTGACAGCGGGTGCTGGAGGAAGGGGGAAGGGGGGGAGGGGTGACACCGGGTGGGGGAGAAAGGGGGAGGTGAGGGGGGTGGCAACGAGCGGGGGAGAAGGGGGAGGGTGGTATTTAGGCTTTGTTTTTGTTTGTTTGTGTGGTTTACGGTGGTAGTAGATGATTGAGAGGTTCTTATAGTAGCTGTGTTCGTAAATCGGTGTCGTGGGTTTATATGTATTTCTTTTTGTTTTAAGGTTGTTATTTGTCTTCTCTTATTCTTCTTTTTCATCTTTTGGGGTTATTATTATTATTATTTATTTTTTTCCTTTTTTTCTTTTTTTATGCGATACTCTGAGCGCGCTCCGAATTTCTAAAGGTAGTACGGGAGAAAAGGTTGTTGTTTTTCCCGCCCTTTTTCATGGTTTCGCGGCAATGTGGTACTCCGGACTTCCTCTGCGTAATCTCTTCCTCTTCCCACTCAGGCCTCGTGATCGCCTACATCCTCCCACGCCTTCCCGTTACGTCTCTTCCTTTCCTCCTCCTCCTCCTGCTGGTGGTGGTGGTGCTGCTCCTACTTACATGCCTACTTCTTCCTCTTCATCTTCCTCCCCTTTATCATCCTTCCATCTACCTTCCTCTTCATCTTCCTCCTCCTCCTCCTCCTCCTCCTACTTACTTTTCTCTTCCTCCTCCTGCTGCTGCTGCTGCTCTTACTTACCTGCCTACTTCCTCCTCTTCATCTTCCTCCTCCTGCTCTTCCTCCTCTTTCTCATCCTTCCACCTACCTTCCTCTTCCTCTCCCTCCACCTCCTCCTCCTGCTGGTGCTGCTGCTGCTCCTACCTACCTGCCTACTTCTTCCTCTTCATCTTCCTCCTCCTACCTACTTTCCTCTTCCTCTTCACCTCCTCCTCCTACTGCCTCTTACTCTTTCACTCACCTCCCACTTTCCCTCCTCCTCCTCCTCCTCCTCCTTCTCTTTCTCTTCCAGCCCCTCCCCCACCCCTCTTTACATCTTCTTCCTGTTTCTTCTTCACTGTTTCTTCTTCCTGTTTTTTCTTCCTGTTTCTTCTTCACTTCCTTAACACTTTCTCGACATCCTCTGGAGCATCCTTAACCCCCCCACCACCACCCCACCCCACCCCCCCCCCACCCCCACCCACCCCACCCCACCCCCCATTCACATCGCCCCGGGCCATGGCACTCTCGTATCTTCCTTCAATGGTATCTGTGGCACCTCTTAGTTAAAGACGAAAGAGAGAAATAGAGAAAGAGGAATAGGGAAAACGATAGAAAGAGGGAGAAGGAGAGAGAAAAACAACAGCCGAACGAAAGAAAATCAGGAAGATAACAGAGAGAAAGAAGGCTAAGGCATAACAGACAGACAGGCTCAGAGACAGACAGACAGACTAACAGACAGAGTAGTAGACATACATAACTGACAGGCAGACTGACAGACAGGTAGACTAGCAGACTGACAGGCAGGCAGACTAGACAGACAGATGAGCTAAACAGACTAGCAGACAAACAAACAGACTGACAGACTAGTAAACAGATAGACTGACAGACGCAGATATACTAACAGATCGGCAGACTAAAAGACAGACTGTCAGACTAGCACACAGACTGACAAACTAGCACTGACAGACGAACAGACTGACAGAGCAACAGACATAGAGACTAACAGACTAGCACACAGATAGACGAACAGACTGACAGACTAGCACACAGACTAGCAGACCGAGCGACAGACTAGAAGACACACTAACAGACTAATAGACTAGCACACAAACAGACTGACATACTAGAAGACACACTAACAGACTAGCAGGCAGACAGACGAACAGACTGGCAAACTAGCAGACAGAGCAACAGACATAGAGACTAACAGACCAACAGACTAGCAGACAGACAGGGCGAGTGACAGACTAGCAGACCGAGCGACAGACTAGAAGACACACTAACAGACGAACAGACTGACAGACTAGCAGACCGAGCGACAAACTAGAAGACACACTAACAGACTAACAGACATAGAGACTAACAGACCAACAGACTAGCAGACAGACAGGGCGAGTGGCAGAGACAGCGGCGGGCGTCGGAGAAACGGCTGCCAGCGGAGACGGAAAGCCTGACAGTGACAGCTGGGTTTGCGGGCGACGTCTTGGTGGCGAAAGGAGAAGAAAGTCCGCTCTAGTTCCCACCTCCCTCCGTCTCACTCACTCTGGAAGTCACTCTGATCCAACCCTTCACCCTGAGCTCGCTCGCTCTCCACTCTTAAGCTCGCGCGGGCTGCACGCTAAGTTCGCTCGCTCTTCACGCGAAGATCGCTCATTTTTCACTCTAAGTTCGCTCATTCTTTACTCTAAGATCACTCGCCCTTCACCCTAAGTTCGCTCGCTTTTCACACTAAGTTCACTCATACTTCACCCTAAGATCACTCACTCTTCACCTTAAGCGCATTCACCCTTTACCCCAAGCTCACTCACACTTCACCCTAAGCTCACTCACCCTTCACCCTAAACTAAGGGTACTTTTCACCCTAAACACACTCGCCGTTCACCCAAAGCTCAGTCACTTCACACTAAGCTCACTCACTCACACTTCACCCTAAGCTCACTCACACTTCACCCCAAGCTCACTCACACTTCACCCTAAGTTCACTCACACTTCACCCTAAGTTCACTCACACTTCACCCTAAGCTCACTCACACTTCACCCTAAGCTCACTCACACTTCACCCTAAGCTCACTCACCCTTCACCCTAAACTAAGGGTGCATGGCGTGATTTGACGAAGAGAGATTCGAAGGCGGAGGGAAAGAGTGAAGGATGAGTGGGAAGGGAGATAAGGGTGAAGACGAGGACAGGGTGGAGATGGTCCACTCGGCCAGGAGGGAGGAAGGCCAGGGTGAAGGTCGTAAGGTTGAATGTCGCGTGGCATTGAGTTCCGAGGGTGAAGGGCAGTGCCAGTGATTCAGGGTGAGGTCCAAGAAGGGAAAAAAAAGTGTGTGTGGGGTGGGTGGGGGGGGGGGAATCATGGCGTCGGATTTAAATCAGGATAAGGGTGAAAGGTGACGGTATTAAGGAAGGTCTGGGTTTAGGGTTTATGGGAGGGTGAGAGGGGAAAGGTGATACTGGAGAGGGAGAACTTATGGGTTGGGGGTTCGTGGGTGGAGACTGGAGCTAGGGGTGATGATCACTCTCCCCTTCTCTCTTTCTCTCTCTTTCTTCTCTCTCTCTCTCTCTCTCTCCCTCCCTCCCTCTCTCCCTTCCTCCCTCCCTCCCTCCTCCCTCCCTCCCTCCCCCCTCCTTCTCTCTCTCTCCCCCTCCCTCCCCCCCCTCCCTCTCTCTCTCTCCCCCTCCCTCCCCCCTCCCCCTCTCTCTCTCTCACCCTCCCTACCTACCTACCCCCCCCCCCTCCTCGGCGCCCCGACTTCTTAGGCCAATGAATCTCGGCGATTATTTCCTGCAAGACTGTGGTTGGCGACAATAGAGCTTCCTAGACTTTCTCCGCGACCGCACCGCGTCTGTTTCCCTTCCTCTCTCCCTCTCTCTCCCTTCCTATTCTCCCTTCCTTCTTCTTTCTTCCCTTCCTCTCTTCTTACCTTCTTCCTTCCCTCCCTCCCTTCCTGCCTTTTCCTCTCCCTCCTTTCTTCTCTTCTTCCCTTCCTCCCTCCCTCCTTTTTCCCTTCCTCCCTCCATCCCTTCCTTCCTTCCTCCCTATCTTCATTCTTCCATCTCTCTCTCACCCCTCTTCCTCCTCCTTCTCCATTCCTTTTCTTCCTCTCACTTCCTCAGCGCTTCTTCCCTCTCTCTATTCCGTTTTTTCCATCTCTACATCTCTCTTCCCCCCGCTATTTTTATTCATCCTTCCTTCTCTTCCCATCCTCTCTCCTTTCTCTCTTCCTCACCCTTTTCCTCCCTATCTTCTTTTCTCCTGTCCTTCCCTTTCTTCACCTCCTTCCACCCTTCCTTCCTCCCTCCTCTCCCTTCCTTCCTTCCTTCTTCCTTCCTTCCTTCCTTCCCTCCTTCCTTCTTCCTTCCTTCCTTCCTTCCCTCCTTTCCTTTCCTTCCTCCTTCCTTCCTTCTTTCCCTCCCCCCTTTCTCCATCTTGATCACGTATGTCCTTCACGGTAATAGATACCTGTTCGTGTGTTTAATTAATTCCATCATCATCATAATTATTAATGTCGTTTTCGTGTTTCGGGGAAAGAGAAAGCTTTGATTTGGTCGTTTTCTTTTTTTTTTGTGTGTGTGTCTTTGTTTTAATTGATTTTCTTTTTTTTCTACATTCTTTGCGGTGGTCATCGTGACGGAGCGTGGGTTAGCGTGAGGGAAAGGTGCGCCGAGTGTGCAGAGTTTAAGGAGCGATTGGAGAGAGAGGGAAGGAGAGTGAGGGAGAGTCAAGACGATGCTTAAGTATATGATGGCATAGAGAGAGAGAGAGAGAGAGAGAGAGAGAGAGAGAGAGAGAGAGAGAGAGAGAGAGAGAGAGAGAGAGAGAGAGAGAGAGAGAGAGAGAGAGAGAGAGGAGTCTAAACCAATTCTGACGGCACACGATGCTAGAGTGAGGGAGAGAGAGAGAGTGAGAAAGTGAGAGAGTGAGAGAGAGAGAGACAGACACAGACACAGAGAGAGACGGAGAGAGACAGAGAGAGGAGTCTTAAACCCATTCTGAAATGTGTGGCTTGAAGAATGAAGCGTGATAGACGACGATTTTAGCGTGAGGGAGAGAGCGGCGAGGGAGAGGATGTCCAAATAATTCGAGCGTGAGGCTCCAGGAAACACGTGGGATGGAAGACGATATTAACGTAGGGTTTAAGAGTGAGGGAGACACCGCCAGGCATGTTCAGAGTCCCGTAGAATGAGGGACAAGCGTGACAGAACAAGACGTTAAGAGTGACGAAGAATGTGAAGAGATGGTATGCGGAATAGAAGGAAGGAGATAAGAAAGATACGCGCTTACACACAGCGAATACGTGGAAAGCAAAAGAAAAAAGAGAGAAAATGATAAAGCAAGAAAGGAAGGGATGGAATAAAACGAGAGAATGAGGGAGTGGATAAAGCAAGGAAAAATGTGTATGGGAAGGGAAATGTGAGGCATAGTTAGCAGGAAAATAGATAACTTCGTTTCGATATTGAGTGAAGGAAGCTAGCAGCGGAAATAGATGATAAAATATACGAATATCTTCATCTTTCTTTATTTGTCAAACACACATGCACGCGCACACACGCACGCACGCACGCACGCACGCACACACGCACACACGCACGCACGCACGCACGCACGCACGCACGCACGCACGCACGCACGCACGCACACACACACACACACACACACACACACACACACACACACACACACACACACACACACACACACACACACACACACACACACACACACACACACACACACACACACACATTCTGAGTGCGTGTGCGTATACGTGTATGTGTACAACCAAAGAGAAAGTTGGCAGATTTATCGTCGGAAGTGAACTCGGCCGTGTAAATAATGTGATTTGATCCCAGCGTAAAAAAAAATAAATAAAAAAATAAAATAATAATAATAATGATAACAATAATAATAATAATAATAATAATAATAATAATAATAATAATAATAATATGTGTATTTGATAAAAGTAATAGATACAGATAATGTGTTACTCAGTATTTGTTCTGTAAATGCTTGATGGAATTACAGACCGGGAAAGTAAAACGCAGGTAGAACGAAAACTAATGAGAACTGTCTTTGAAATCGAATGAAACAATTAAGAGATATATGATGACAAGACAATGGGCGAACGAGAGAAATTGGCGAAGGTAGGAGGAAGCGTAAATTTGGCGTATGGAGAAAGACATATTTATGGGCGGAAAGTCTATTTTTTAAAGACAGGTTTTGAACGCGTTTTTGCTTTGCTTGCGGGGTCTTGGGGGATCTTAAATATAGCGTGTGTGTGTGTGTGTGCGTGTGTGCGTGTGTGCATGGTGTGTTTGTGTACCCACGCGGCTTCGAGGTGGCACCGTATCACCTCCAGCTACTGTGAGTGTCACACAGGGCTGCTTCCTCTAGTACGACCTCTCCCTCCTCCTCCTCTTCCTTCAACACCACCTCCCCTCCTCTAATACTGCCTCTCCCTCCTCTAACATCACCTCCCCCTCCTCCAACACACCTCCCCCTCCTCCAATACCACCTCCCCCTCCTCCAATTCACCTCCCCCTCCTCTAATACTACCTCTCCCTCCTCTAACATCACCTACCCCTCCTTCAATACCACCTCTCCCTTCTCCTCCTCCCTCCTCCTCCTCCTCCTCCCTCCTCCTCCTCCTCCTCCTCCTCCTCCAACACCACCTCCCTGTCCCCCAACACCTCCCCCTCCTCCAATACCACCTCTTCTTCCAACACCACCTTCCCCTTTCCCCTCCTCCCCTCCCTCCTCCTCCCCTCCCTTCCCCTCCTCCGCCACTCATCCCCTCTTCCTCCCTCCTTCCCTCCTCCTCCCCTCCCTTTCCTTCCTCCATCACCTATCCCCTCCTTCCTTCCTTCCTTTCCTCCTATCCCGTCTTCCTTCCTCCTTCCTTCCTTCCTCCCTCCTCCTCCGTCCTTCCCCCTCCTCCCCTCCCTTTCCCTCCTTCCTTCCTCCTATCCCCTCTTCCTTCCTCCTACCCCCTCTTCCTTCCTCCTACCCCCTCTTCCTTCCTTCCTCCTATCCCCACTTCCTTCCTCCTATCCCCTCTTCCTCCTTCCTCCCTCCTTCCTCCTCCGTCCTTGTCCCCGCCATCTTCCTCCGCCCGACCGTAGCGGCTGTTGATCCATTATTGTTATAAATAGTCCCGGTATTTTGGCCATTGGAAATTGTCCAGCAGTAGAGAGCGAGCGCGTGGGGAGGTAACTCGGTCTGGGGAGGGGTGGGGGGAGAGCGGAGGACGGAGGGAATGTGAGGGGAGGGGGGAGAGCGGAGGAGGGGGACCGGAGGTGGAGGGGTTGAATGGAGGAGGGGGGGGAGTGGGGGGTTGAGTGGAGGAGGGGGAGTGGGGGTTGAATGGAGGAGGGGGGAGTGGGGGTTTGAGTGGAGGAGGGGGAGAGGGGGGGGAGAGTGGGGGGGCCGGGGGTAGGAGGGGGGAGACGGGGGGGGAGTCGCTCTCCTGCCTCTTAGCGCTATTGTGATGGTAGTAATGGTGGTTATTAATGGTGTTGTGTTTGTTGATGTTTAACTTGTTTGGATTTCTGTTGTTATTGTTATATATTTTTTATTGTTATTATTTTGGTGTTCCGATCTTTTTCCTGTGTTATTATTTTTCTTCTTCTTCTTCTTTTCTTTTTTTTTTCTCCCTTCATCTTCCTCTCCTCATTCTCCTTTTCTTCCTTTCCAACTTTTTTGTCTCTACTTCTCTTTCATCTCTTCTTCTCCCTCCTCCTCCTCCCCCTCCCCTTCCCCCTCCCATCTCTTCCCTCCTCTCTTCCCTTCCTTCTTCTTCCTCCTCCTCCTCTTCCTCCTCCTCCTCCTCCTCCTCCTCCTCCTCCTCCTCCTCCTCCTCCTCCTCCTCCCACCCCCCTCGAGTCAAGTAGGAGGGCGTCAAACCATTGTTTACTTGACAGGGAGTGGGAGAGTGGGGGAGTGGGGGAGTGGGGGGGGCAGGAGGAGGGGGACTTGCCGGCGACTTCGCACACGGGTGATGTGCAGGACGACGGCTTAACTCCTTCCTAATCGTATTTTTTGTCTCCCTCTCTCTCTTCCCCCTCTTTCCCCCTCGCCATCTCTCTCCGATTACGTGAATGCGCGCATGTACGCACACGCACAGTCACCGACGCACGCACA
>NC_091575.1:21725839-21738339 GCF_042767895.1 Penaeus vannamei
AAAATGAAGGGAGGAAAAGAGAAATAGAGAGAACAAAAGCGTTTGTGTGTGTATGAGAGAGAAAGAGAGAGAGAGAGAGAGAGATAGATAGAGAGAGAGAGAGAGAGAGAGAGAGAGAGAGAGAGAGAGAGAGAGAGAGAGAGAGAGAGAGAGAGAGAGAGAGAGAGAGAGAGAGAGAGAGAGAGAGAGAGAGAGAGAGAGAGAGAGAGAGAGAGAGAGAGAGATATTCGAATGCCACAAAGGCTAAACCTGAAGGGGATGCAATGTTGCGTGCACAGTACCATCCTGTTGTTCCGTTTTCCGCGTCCTTGCCAGCGAGTCGGTTATTTGCAAACTCGACGCTTCCTTCTGTTTATAGACAACGGTTGACTCGTTATATAGGATTTTTTTTCTTCACTTGCGACAGGAAATGTTCGTCCTTAACGTATTCCAGTTTTTAAGTACATCGTTAGTAGTAAGTACTCATTGTTACTTTTTTTATTTATACATTGTACTGTCTAGAAATGCAGTCTCATTCCCTTTCACATCTTCACAAGTTATTTCACTCGCACAGTATGGTAACCGGCGAAGTGTTTTTTTTCTCTTCTTCCTCTTCTTCTTCTTCTTCCTGTTTTCATTTTTTCATGTCTTTTCTTTTATTTTTTTTCATTTCTTTTCTTTTCGTTTTTTTCTTCTCTTTAGATTTCTTTTTTTTCTTTGTTTATTTATTTCTTTATTTTTTTTTTCTTAGCGTTGGATTTGGTTCATTTACCAAACACTCATTAAGAAATACAATCTCATTCTGTCTCGTATCTCCTAAACTATTTCCCTCGCGCAGTATGTATGTTAACTCACACAAGAAATTTGGATTATTATTCGTATTAACGTTTTTCTCTCTCACCAGATGGCGCACGTACATTCACCCGATATCTTATGCTGCTTAAATAGAATTAGTCCACATCTCAAGTCATTCTTTTATTGGTCCTCTTTATTAGACCACTTTTTTTTATTGTGCTCGGTGACCGCGATCTAAATTCCTGTGTCTATAAATGCTATTGTAAAGAATATATAGCGTTTGTTTTGTTTTGTTTTGTGTGTGTGAAGTATGTTACATCCCCTCCCCCCCGTCCCTCTTTCTCTCTGTCTGTCTGTCTCTCATTCTCTCTCCTTCTCTCTCTCTCTCTCTCTCTCTCTCTCTCTCTCTCTCTCTCTCTCTCTCTCTCTCTCTCTCTCTCTCTCTCTCTCTCTCTCTCTCTCTCTATCTATCTATCTATCGATCTATCTATCTATCTATCTATCTATCTCTCTCTCTCATTCTCTCTCTCTCCCGCTTTTGCCTTCTCTCTCTCTTCCTCTCCCTTCCTCCCTTCCTCCCTCCCTCCCTACCTCCCTCCCTCCCTCCCTCTCTCCCTCTCTCCCTCTTCCTCTCCCTCCCTCCCTCTCTCCCTCTCTCCCTCTTCCTCTCCCTCCCTCCCTCTCTCCCGCTTCCTATCCCTCCCTCCCTCTCTCCCTCCCTCCCTCTCCTTCTCCCTCTCATCACCTCGGTCTTCGCCTGGATCATCCCACTTCGAATGGCCGCGTTTCTTTTGTTATTGTTATTATCATCATTTTTCTCCCCAAGGTGATGGTGATTTGCATTTTCGTCGTTACGGGTGTTGTTTCCCCTTTATGGTGTCGCATAATATCTCTTACGGGGTCTGTCATTACCTCTTGTTGTTATTTTTGTGTCATCACTTTTATTCCCCCGTGTACGAAGATGATCGCCATTGTTATTGTTATTGTTATCGTGACGTAACTGAGCGTCTCGGTTCTCGTCGCTGCTTTTTAGCCGTGTTAGCTTCGGTGTCGCCCTCGCTGACAGTTCCAGGAGAGAGAGAGAGAGAGAGAGAGAGAGAGAGAGAGAGAGAGAGAGAGAGAGAGAGAGAGAGAGAGAGAGAGAGAGAGAGAGAGAGAGAGAGAAGAGAAAGAAATAGGAAGATAGAGGAAGAGACAGAGGAAGAAAAAGGGGAACAAATAGTGTGAGAGAGGGAGTGAGAGAGAGAGAGGGAGAGAGAGAGAGAGAGAGAGAGAGAGAGAGAGAGAGAGAGAGAGAGAGAGAGAGAGAGAGAGAGAGAGAGAGAGAGAAGAAGAGGAGAGACAGAGACAGAAAGAGAGAGAAAAAAAATATATATATAGAGAGAGAGGAAGAGGAGAGAGAGGAGAGAGAGAAGAGAGAGAAGAAGAAGAAGAGGGAGAGAGAGGGTACACAGGCGGACCGAGGGACCGCGACAGCACTCCGCCCTCCCCTGTGGCAAGGCTGGAGCGCCGAGTCCTGATCGCAGGTTCCTTATGGGGCTCCCTCCCTCCCTCCCTCCCGCCCGCTTCTGGCGCCCATCTCCTCCTCATGATCTCTTTCCTCTCCTCTCCTTTATTTCCCTCCTCCGCTTCTTCCCCTGCGCTCCCTTCTCCACTTCCCTCCATCTACTCCTTTCTCTACTTCCCTCCATCCCCTCCCTTCTCTACTTATTCCTCTCCACTCCTTTCTCTACTTCTTCCCCTCCCCTCCCTTCTCCACTGCTTCCCCTCCACTTCCTTCTCCACATCTTCCCCTTCACTCCCTTCTGCACTTCCACCTTCCACTTCCTTTTCCACTTCTTCCCCTCCACTCCCTTCTCTACTTCTTCCCCTCCACTCCCTTCTCCACTTCTTCCCCTCCACTTCCTTCTCCACTTCCTTCTCCACTTCTTCCCCTCCACTCCCTTCTCCACTTCCTCCTTCCACATCCTTCTCCACTTCTTCCCCTCCACTCCCTTCTCTACTTCTTCCCCTCTACTCCCTTCTCCCATTCTTCCTTCCACTCCCTTCTCCACTTCTTCCCTTCCACTTCCTTCTCCACTTCTTCCCCTCCACTCCCTTCTCCACTTCCTCCTTCCACTTCCTTCTCCACTTCTTCCCCACCACTCCCTTCTCTACTTCTTCCCCTCCACTCCCTACTCCACTTCCCTCTCCACTTCCTTCTCCACTTCTTCCCCTCCACTTCCTTCTCCACTTCCTCCTTCCACTTCCTTCTCCATTTCTTCCCCTCCACTTCCTTCTCCACTTCTTCCCCTCCACTTCCTTCTCCACTTCCTCCTTCCACTTCCCTCCGTCTACTTTACCCCTTCACTGCCCCCGCCTCCTCAACTTCCCTCTTCCATTCCCTTCTCGCACTCTTCCCCCCCCCCCACTCCACCCTTCTCCCACTTCTCCCTCCACTTCCCCCCCCACCAGTTCCCCTCCTCAACTCCTCCAGTTCCCTCTTCCACTCTCCCCCACTGCACTCCCTTCTCCCACTCCCTTCTTCCACTTTCCCCCACCAGTTCCCCTTGTCAACTCCTCCACTTCCCCCCCCTCCACTTTTCCCATTCACCTCTCCCTGCCACGCCCCCCCCCCCCCTGTCCTGCTCATCGCCGTCAAGGACACATCCTCGGCAGGGAGTGGTACGTACGGGGAGTGGGGAGTGGTACGTACGGGGAGTGGTACGTACGGGGAGTGGTACACACGGGGAGTGGTATGTACGGGGAGTGGGGAGTGGTACGTACGGGGAGTGGTACGGGGAGTGGGGAGTGGTACGCACGGGGAGTGGTACGGGGAGTGGGGAGTGGTACGGGGAGTGGGGAGTGGTACGCACGGGGAGTGGTACGCACGGAAAGTTAAACGTACGGGGAGTGGTGCGTACGGGGAGTAACACGTACGGGGAGTGGTACGTGCGGGGACACATACACCGGTCCGCGGACATGTGCTGAGGCAAGTATGGCTGGAATGAGGCTGTGATGGACAGGGAGAGGGGAGACCGAAGGAGAGAGAGGAAGTGGGAGAGGGAGATAGACAGAAAGCGGAGGGAGTGGGAGGAGGGGGAAGAGGGAGAGGAGGACGGATAAAGACGTTGGGAATGAATAGAAAAGGAGGAGAAAGAGAGAGAGAGAGAGGAGGAAAGAGAGAGAAGAGGAGAGTGAGAAAGAGAATAGGAGCAGAGAGGGAGAAAGAGCAGGAGATAGATAGAGAGAGAGAGAGAGAGAGAGAAGAGGAGTAGAGATGGAGAAGAGGAGAGAGGGAAAAGATTAAGAGAGAGAGATAAGAGGAGGAGAGAGAGAAGGAAAAGATTAGGATAAAGAGAAGAGGAGGAGAGAGAGAGAAGGAAACGAAGGAGAAGAAGAGAAGAGAGAGAGAGACACACACAGAGAGAGAGAGAGAGAGAGAGAGAGAGAGAGAGAGAGAGAGAGAGAGAGAGAGAGAGAGAGGCAGAGAGAGAGAGGCAGAGAGAGAGAGAGGCAGAGAGAGAGAGGCAGAGAGAGAGAGGCAGAGAGAGAGAGGCAGAGAGAGAGGGGCAGAGAGAGAGAAAGAGAGAGAGAGAGGCAGAGAGAGAGAGAGAGAGAGAGAGAGAGAGAGAGAGAGAGAGAGAGAGAGAGAGAGAGGGAGAGAGAGAGAGAGAGAGAGAGAGCCACAAACACACATACCAGTCAAAGAGTTTTTTCCCCCATAGCACGCAGAAGGAGGTATGTGGGCCGACAAAGAGCGAGAAATGCGTGATCATGACCGAGTTAGCATGACAGCTTATGATTGCGCGCATGACAGGTGAAGCGAGTGTCACCTGCGCTGTCACTGCGGCAGTCACCGTCACACGCTGTCACCATCACGAGTCATCACCGCCGTCATCGCCACTACCACCACCAACACCATCACAAACACAACCAGCACCATCACCACCACTATCACCACAACCACCACTATCACCACCATCACCACCACTATCACCACAACCACCACAACCACCACTATCACCACCACTATCTTTACCAGCACCACCGTCGCCATCACCACCACCATCGCCACCGCTACCACTACCATTATCACCACCACCACCAACACTATCACTACCACCACTGCCATTATCACCACCATCACGACCGCTACCACTACCATTATCATCATCACCACCATCAACACCACCATCACCACCATCGTCATCGTCACCACCACCACCATCGGAGCTCAGCACCACCACCATCACCATTACCACCACCACCACCACCATCACCACCACCACCACCATCGGAGCTCACCACCACCATCACCATTACCACCACCACCACCACCATCACCATCGTCACCACCACCATCGGAGCTCACCACCACCGAGACGAAGCCGGTGGTGATGGTGACCTTCGCGGCAGATACAAAGATCCATTAATCTCTCGGTGGACAGTGGAAGCAGACGTAGCTCCACCTCTCTTCTCGCCGACTCCACCTCCTTCCACTTCTTCCACTTCTTCCTTCTTTTTCGATCTCTTCCACTTCTTCCGCTTCTTCCTTCTTTTTCCGATCTCTTCCACTTCTTCCTTCTTTTTCTATCCTTTTCCACTTCTTCATTATCACCCATCTTTTTTTTTTTTTTTGCTCCCCCACCTCTTCCATTAATTCTACTTCTGCCTATTCCATCTCCTCCACTTCATGTGTGATTCCGTCTCTTCCACGTCCTCCACCCCTTCTTCCTCCCCCTACCCACATCCTCCACCCTTTCTTTCGTCCTCCATCCACATCCTACATCTTCCACCCCTTCTTCCTCTCCTTATCCACATCTTCCACCCCTTCTTCCTCCCTCCATCCACATCCTCCACCCCTTCTCCCTTCCCCCATCCACACCCTACATCCTCCACCCCTTCCTCCACTTCTTCGCTTCCACATCCTCCACCCCTTCCTCCTCCATCCACATCCTCCACCCCTTCTCCCTCCCCCCATCCACATCCTACATCCTCCACCCCTTTTTCCTCCCTCCATCTACATCCTCCACTATTCCACCTTCGCTTCCACCCACTCTGCTCTCCGCCTTCCACTAAACTACCCATTATGACGTCACCTACCTAATGGTACCACGGGGAGGTGGGGAGCGGGTGGTGGGAGGGGGGAGAGGGATTATGTTAATCATCCTGTCGATCTGTAAGGTTCAAAACCCTTTCAGCGGAGTGTGGGAACGTCACCCTTATTGTAGAGAGGGCTCATGATCAGGGCAGAGACGACCCCGACCTTGTGGCGGCGGCGGCGAGGGGTGGGGGTAGGGGGGTAGGGGGTAGGAGGGGTAGGAGGGCAGGGGGTGAAGGGGGGGGCTGGGTTCTTGGGCGGGTGTTGCTAGCGGGTGGAGGTTGCTTTGAGGAGGGGGCGGAGGACGTGAGAGAGAGAGAGGGGGGTATGTGTGAGAGAGAGAGAGGGGGGGTATGTGAGAGAGAGAGAGAGAGAGAGAGAGAGAGAGAGAGAGAGAGAGAGAGAGAGAGAGAGAGAGAGAGAGAGAGAGAGAGAGGAGAACGAAAAATCGGGAGAGGAAGAGAAAGAGAGCAGCAGAGATAAAGATGAAGAGAGAGAGAGAGAGAGAGAGAGAGAGAGAGAGAGAGAGAGAGAGAGAGAGAGAGAGAGAGAGAGAGAGAGAGAGAGAGAGAGAGAGAGAGAGAGAGCGAAAAACCTGGAGAATTAGAGAATAAAAGGGCAGAGAGAAAGAGAGAGAGAGAGAGAGGGAGGGAGAGGGAGAGGGAGAGGGAGAGGGAGAGAGGGAGAGAGAGAGAGAGGGAGCAGCAGCAAAGATGCAAAGATCAAGATGAAGAGAGAGAGAGGGAGAGGGAGACGGAGAGGGAGAGTGAGAGAGAGAGAGAGAGGGAAAGGGAAAGAGAGAGAGAGAGAGAGAGCTGAGAGAGCAGAGAGAGAGAGATCAGAGATGGATATAGATAGATAGATTGAAAGATAGAATCAGATATAGAGATAGAGATAGACAGATACATTGAGAGATAAGAGATAGAATCAGATATAGAGATAGAGATAGATTAAGAAATAAGAGTCAGACATAGAGACAGATTGAGAGATAAAGAGTCAGATATAGAGACAGATTGAGAGATAAAGAATCAGATATATAGACAAATAAATAGATAAATAGATAAATAGATAGATAGATAGAGACATACACAGGCCGAGAGAGGAATGGGAAGGGGTCAGTGGCCACACAGCCTAAGCACGTGATTAATTATGGTTTCTTCCTCCTTTTCCTCTTTGGCTTCTCCTCTTACACACGCCCCTCTCTTTATCTCCTTAAACCATCTTTTGTTTCCTTCCGCCCTTCGTTATCTTCGTTTTTAGTCTCTTTTTTGTTTGCTTTGGATGTTTAATTTTTTTTTCTTTTTATCGTGGAGTCACTCTTATCTCCGGTTTCGTTTTTTTTTTCTTTTCTCTCTCTCTCTCTCTCTCTCTCTTTCTTGTTTCTCTCTTTTTTCTTTTTTTTAGTGTAGAGTTATCTTTCTTTTTCGTTATTTTATGTGTTCTTTTCCCTCTTTTATCTCTCTATTATTTGTCCTAATTAACTCTTCTGACGCATTTCCTTGTATTACAGTCTAATTAATATTACTATTGTTTTTTTTTTCTTTGCTTCTTTATTTTTATTATCTTTTTTCACCCATTTCTTCTCATGTCCATGCAGCTTTTCTCTTCTTATCTCCTGGTCTCATCAGATTACATGGCACCCTTCCTTCTTCTACTTCTCTTCTTCTTCTCCTTCTTCTTCTTCTTTTTCTTCTTCTTTTCTTCTTCTTCTTCTTCTTCTTCTTCCCCTTCCCCCCTCCTCCTCCTCCTCCTCTTCCCCACCCTTCTCTCCTTCCTCCTCCTCCCCCACCTTCTTCTTTTCTTCCTCCTCCTTCTCCTTCTCCTTTTTCATCATCTTCTTCTTCTCCGTTACTTATTCCCCTCTCACGTTCCCCCTTTCTCGGGTTTTCCTTGAGAGGGTTATCGGGGTCTCGTTACCGCCGTGTTCGCGTGTGGGGGATTGGTTTAGTAATGGATAGATGGGGGAATTAGGAGAGAGGGGAAGAGGAGGGATGGATGGGGAGGAGGAGGGATGGATGGGGAATGGAGCGAGAAGGGAAGAAGAGGGTAAGGGAGGGAGGGGAGGGGAGGGAAGAGAGGGGAAGAGGAGGAATGGATGGGGAATGGAGCGAGATGGAGACAGGGTAGGGTAAAAGGAGAAGGGAAAAGGGTAAGAGAAAGAAGATAGGAAGAAAGAAGGGATGGATGAGGATGGAGCGAGAGAGGGAAAGGTTAAAGGAGGGAAGAGAGGGAAAGGAGATAAATAAGGATGGAGCGAGAAGGAGAAAAAGTAAGGGAGGGATAGAGCGGATGGATAGCGATAGAGCGAGAAGGGGGAAGGGTAAGGGGAAGGAGAGAGGAGAGAAGGGATGGATAAGGATATGTATATATTCGTGAGAGCGAGCGACCGAGAAAGAGAGAGAGAGAGAGAGAGAGAGAGAGAGAGAGAGAGAGAGAGAGAGAGAGAGAGAGAGAGAGAGAGAGAGAGAGAGAGAGAGAAGAGGAGAAAGAGGGAGAGAGAGAGAGCGAGAGAGAGAGACCGAGAGACTGAAAGAGAGAGCGAGAGAGAGCGAGAGAGAGAAAGAGAGAAAGAGCGAGAGAGAGAGAGAGCGAGAGAGAGAGAGAGAGAGAGAAAGAGAGAGAGAAAGAGAGAAAGAGAGAGAGAGAGAGAGAGAGAGAGAAAGAGGGAGAAAGAGGGAGAGAGAGAGCGAAGAGCGAGGGAGAGAAAGAGAGAGAGAGAAGAGAGAGAGAGAGAGAGAGAGAGAGAGAGAGAGAGAGAGAGAGAGAGAGAGAGAGAGAGAGAGAGAGAGAATAAACACAGTGATTACGCAGAATTGGTTTATCGATTAGTTCACAGAATAAATCCAATTCACACATCACTATAACATAGACCAACATATCAATTAATTTAACGGGATTGGCTTAGCTAACAGACAATAACATAACGGTCTATAACGGATGGGAGGAAGAAAATTGGAAAGAAATGTAACAAAGGGGAGGGAGAAGGATAAGAGACGTAACAAGCGAATCGAGATTGACAGCGAATGGAAGAGGAGAGAGACAGCGAACAGAAAGAAGGGAAAGAGACAGCGAACAGAAAGAAGAGAAGAGACAGCGAACAGAAAAAAGAGAAGAGACAGCGAACAGAAGGAAGGGAAGAGACAACGAAAACAAGAATAGAGAAGAGACAGCGAACAGACGGAAGGGAAGAGACAACGAATAGAAAAAGAGAAGAGACAGCGAACAGAAAAAAGAGAAGAGACAGCGAACAGAAAAAAAAGAAGAGACAGCGAACAGAAAGGGTAAACAGCGAACAGAAAGAAGAGACACCGAACAGAAAAAAGAGAAGAGACAGCGAATAGAAAAAAAGAAGAGACAACGAATAAAAAAAAGAGAAGAGACAACGAATAAAAAAAGAGAAGAGACAGCGAACAGAAAAAAAGAGAAGAGACAGCGAACAGAAAGAAGAGACAGCGAACAGAAACAAAGAGAAGAGACAGCGAACAGAAAAAAAGAGAAAAGAGACAGCGAACAGAAAAAAAGAGAGAAGAGACAACGAACAGAAAAAAAAGAGAAGAGACAGCGAACAAAAAAAAAAGAGAAGAGACAACGAACAGAAAAAGAAAGAGAAGAGACAGCGAACAGAAAAAGAAAGAGAAGAGACAGCGAACAGAGAGAAGGGAAAGAGACAGCGAGCGAGAGGAGCCGGCGCGAGGGCGGCCTGGCCCTGAGAGACACTTACCTCACTGAGGGGACAATTTAAGTGAGGATCTCGGGCATTACCAGCTCCTCCTCCTCCTCCTCCTCCTCCCGTCGGCGATCGCTCCATCTTCACGACCTGGGAGGGAGGGAGGGGGTGGGAGAGGGAGGGTGGAAGGGGGTGGGAGAGGGAGGGTGGAAGGGGGGAGGAGGTGGAAGGGGTGAGGGGTGAGGGGGGATTGAGTGAAGGGAAGGAGGGGGTGGGGTGAGAAGAAGGAGGGGGAGGAGGGAGAGGGGGTGGGAGAGGAATGGGGGTGGGGGATGATAGGAAGGGAGAGTGGTGGGAGAGGAAAAGAGGAGGGGGATGGGAAGGGAGGGAGAGAGGAAGAGGGGAGGGGCGAGGAGGGAGAGAGAGGAAGAGTGAGTGGTGGGATAGGGAAGAAGTTAGGGCGAGGACGGAAGAGGGGGTGGGAGGAGAGGGAGAGAGGGACGAGGAAGAAGAGGGAGGGAGAGGAAGGAAGGGAGGAAGTGCGAGGAGAGTAAGGAGGGAGAGAGGGTGAAGGGGACGAGGAGGGAGAGGGATGTATAATGGGAGGAAGGTGAGAAAGGTAGGGGGAAAATGTTGGTTAAGAAGGATGGAAGAGAGAGAGAAGATAATAAGGGAAAGATAAAAAAAGAGAGGGATGGGAGAGACGAGAAGAAGAAGGGAAGGAGGAAGAAAGAGAGAGAGAGAGGGGGGGGGCGGCAAACAGGCAGACAGAGCGAAAAGTCAAATAAACAGAAAACGCTAAAAAAATCATCGTCGTTTCCTGTTAATTCCCCTCGCTCTCAGCATCAACATAGGAAAGATAAAGAAGGAAGGCGACGCGGGGTGAGATAAGGACTTAAAATAGAGCAATAAAGAGACAGGAAACGAGCGCCATAGACCAGGGAAGGAGGCAAGGACGCAGGGGATCGTCACGCGCGCTCGTAACTGTCGTGATCGGAGCGGGGCGAAGGTATTAAATGCGATCTTGTTTTTGTGGCCGTTTCGTGTCGGTCGTCCCGTCGCCGGACCGCCCTCTCCGATCGCCAGCCCGCTCTCCTTCCTTCTCTCTCTCTCTCTTTTTTTTTTTTCTCTTTGGTGGTCTTTCTCTTTCTCTCTCTTCTCTCTTGCATTTGGTGGTCTTTCTCTTTCTCTTTCTTCTCTCTTGCCTTTGGTGGTCTTCCTCTTTCTCTTTCTTCTCTCTTGCCTTTGGTGGTCTTTCTCTTTCTCTCTCTTCTCTCTTGCATTTGGTGGTCTTTCTCTCTCTCTCTTCTCTCTTGCCTTTGGTGGTCTTTCTCTTTCTCTCTTCTCTTGCATTTGGTGGTCTTTCTCTTTCTCTTTCTTCTCTCTTGGCTTTAGTGGTCTTTCTCTTTCTCTCTTCTCTCTTGCATTTGGTGGTCTTTCTCTTTCTCTCTTCTCTCTTGCCTTTGGTGGTCTTTCTCTTTCTCTCTTCTCTTGCCTTTGGTGGTCTTTCTCTTTCTCTCTTCTCTCTTGCCTTTGGTGGTCTTTCTCTTTCTCTTTCTTCTCTTGCCTTTGGTGGTCTTTCTCTTTCTCTTTCTTCTCTTGCATTTGGTGGTCTTTCTCTCTCTCTCTTCTCTCTTGCCTTTGGTGGTCTTTCTCTTTCTCTCTCTTCTCTCTTGCATTTGGTGGTCTTCCTCTTTCTCTCTTCTCTCTTGCCTTTGGTGGTCTTTCTCTTTCTCTCTTCTCTCTTGCCTTTGGTGGTCTTTCTCTTTCTCTTTCTTCTCTTGCCTTTGGTGGTCTTTCTCTTTCTCTTTCTTCTCTCTTGCCTTTGGTGGTCTTTCTCTTTCTCTTTCTTCTCTTGCTTTTGGTGGTCTTTCTCTTTCTCTTTCTTCTCTTGCTTTTGGTGGTCTTTCTCTTTCTCTTTCTTCTCTTGCCTTTGGTGGTCTTTCTCTTTCTCTTTCTTCTCTCTTGCCTTTGGTGGTCTTCCTCTTTCTCTCTTCTCTCTTGCATTTGGTGGTCTTTCTCTTTCTCTCTTCTCTCTTGCCTTTGGTGGTCTTTCTCTCCCTTTCGGTCTCTCCTTTTCTTCTTTTCTCCTCTTCCTTTCGCTTGTCTTTATCTCCTTTTGCCCTCTTCCTTTCGCTAGCCCTTTGTCCCTTTCTTTTGTTCTCTTCGCTCCTTTCCTTCTTTATCTTTTACTACTTCTTCATTTCCTTTCCCTCATCCTGTCCTTCTTTCCCCTCTCATCTACATCCTCTTATTTTCTCCGCTTTCCCCCTTCTCATTCTCATATTCTCATTTTATCCTACTTCCTGTTCTCTTTTCCTTTCCCTCTCCTCGCCTTCTCCCCATTCCTCTTCATTCCACCCTCCTTCTTCCCTTCCTCGTCATCCTCATTCTTATCCTCTTTCACCTGTATTCCTTCTTTCTCATTTTATCCTTCCCTCTACTTCGCCTTCTCCTGTCTTCAATATTCTCATTTCTCTTCACTCCCCATTCCTTCCTTCTCGCTCCTCCGTCTACACTCCACCCTCCTCCTTCCTCATTCCTCCCCTTGCCCACCACCCACCACCCACCACCCTCCTCCCTCCTCCCTCCTCCCTCCCTCCCTCCTCCCTCCTCCCTCCCTCCCTCCTCCCTCCTCCCTCCTCCCTCCTCCCTCCTCCCTCCTCCCTCCACCCTCTTCCAGGCCGTAGCGGGGAGTGACCTTGAACTGCCGGAAATGACGTCACGATGTAAATAACGGACTTTGATTGCTCGTATATTTTTTCCCCCCTCTTCGCCCCTCCGCATAACAAGGATTCTCGAGGAACGTCAATTCCTACCTTCTGCCGTTCCCAGCGCCCTCCCCCCCCCTCGCCACCTGCCGTTCCTTCCTCTTGGCTTTCCACCTTATTCTGTCTACCTTGTCTTCGTCTTCGTCGTCGCCTGCAGCCAGTTGCCCCGACGGCGTGTGGGCTTTGTCTTCCGTACTGTAATTGC
>NC_091575.1:21750839-21753339 GCF_042767895.1 Penaeus vannamei
TTATGTTTTTGTTTGTCTTTGTTTTTATTTTGTTTTTGTGTTTTTTGTCTCCCTTTATCAGGATTCTTTTTCCTTTTTTCTCTTGCTTTTATCATGCTTTGTAACTATTTCCCTCCTTTTCCTCTTACTTTTTTCTTTTTCTTTCTCTGCCTGTTACTACACCTTCACTCCCTCCTGTTTTTTTTTTCTTATTTTTTCTTCCTTTTCTTTCCTCTGCTGGTTCTACTTTCTTTTTTTCCCTATTTCTCTCTCTTCGTCATCGTTCTCCTTCTCTTCCTTCTCCTTCTTCTCCTTTTTCTACTTCTCCTCTACGACCTCCTCTTCCCTCCCCTATCCTTGTCCCCCTCCTTCTCCACCCCCCATACTCCCCTCCTTCCATTCCATCCTCCATCCTCCTCCACGTCTCCTTGTTCGTCTCCTTCCCTTCTCCATCCTCCTCACCTTCCTCACCTTTCTCCTCTCTTTCCTCACCAACCCCTTTTTCGTCTCTATCCTCTTCTCCATCCTTCCTATCCTTTTTTTTCTCCATCCTCCTCCCTTCTCCTTCCTTTCCATCTTCCTCCTACTTTTCCTCCACCCATCCTACTCTCCTTCCTCTCCATCCCCTTTTTCGTCTCTATCGTCTTCTCTCCATCCCCCTCCTCCTCTTTTTCCCCATCCTCATCATCTTCCTCGCCGTCCTCATCCCCTTCTTCTCCATCCTCCTTCTTATTCCTCCTCTTCCACTCCATCTTCCTCCTCTTCCTCTCCATCCTTCTCCTCCTCTTGCTCTCCATCCTCCTCCCTCCCTTCCCCTTCCAATTGCCACCTCCCCAGAATCCCTCTCCTCTTTTTCCCTATCCTCTCTATCCTCCTCCTCCTCTCCAATCTCCTCCTCTTCCTCTCCATTCCCCTCCCCTCCCCTCCCCTCCCCTTTCTCCTCCCAAGTGCCACCTCAGACCCAAGACGGCATTTTTCTCCCCAGAATCTTCCCCCTCCTCTTCCTCCTCTTCCCCCGAGCCGACACATACCTCCCTGCTCCATAATGGCAGTGAGTCCTCTCCCGACACGATGGCTGGGGCGCTCCTGTCTTTGCCCACGAAGCTGTTGCAGACACGGCGTTCTTGAGGTATTGTTGCGAGGAATTTTCTTCTCTCTCTCAAGGTGGAAGTTTCCTTTTTTGTTGTCGTCGTTGCAGGGGATTTTTTTTGTGTGTGTGGTGTTTTTTTTCCATATCGTGAAGGGGATTTTTTGTTGTAGTTGCAGGGGATTTATTTTTGTGGGTGTTTTTTTATTTTATTTTTTTTTCTATCTTCGTGTCGTGAGTGAGTTGGGAGTTTCTTTGCGTCTGCTCTGTTCAGCGGCCTTCCATGGTGCCGGCGCTCTTGGGGTTCGGTTCACCGCTGATGCTTGCAGTGCTCAGCGGCCCGTCGGGAAACTGAGGGGGGGAAGGGAGGAGAGGGGGGAGGAATCCGGCTAATTCCTCTCTCTCGGTTCTTTCCTCTTTCCTCCGTCGTCATCGATGCCATCCTCCTCTCTCTCCTTTTTCCTCTACTCCTCCATCCTCCTCTTTCTCCTCTACTCCTCCATCCTCCTCTTCTCATCTACTCCATCTCCCTCTTTTTCTTCGACATTTCCTTTTTCTCTTCTCATTCCCCCTTCCCCCTTCCTCCTCCCTCCTCACCCCAACCATTCTGAAACCCAACCATCCCAAAAACTCGCACACCTTTCTCTCTTTTCTTCTAAAGTCTCCATTATCTCTCCGTATATATCCCCCCCGCATCCCCATCCCCACCCCCTCCTGGTCACTGACGAAGAAAAGCTCTTGGAGAACGAAAACCTTTTTTTTTCTTCTTCTTTTTCTTTTTCTTTTTCTTCTTTTTTTTCTTCGTCTTCTTCTTCTTCTTCCTCTTCTTCTTCCTCTTCCTCTTTTTCTTCTTCTTTTTCTTCTTCTTCTTTTTCTTCTTCTTCTTTTCTTCTTCTTCTTCTTCTTCTTCTTCTCGTGACTTCCGCGGGAGGTATTTTTAGAGGCGTGAAAGTGTTGTACTACTTTCGTCGCGGATGAGCGTGCCTCTCCGGAGCGGCGGTGGCGCAGCGAGGACGTAGCTGCGTCGGCGCATCTTGGCGTTTTTTTTTATTTTTTTTCGTCCCTCTCTTCTCTCTCTCTCCCTTTTCCTCTTCTTATCCCTCTTCCTCTCTCCCTCCCTCTATCTCTCTATCTCTCTATCTATCTATCTCTCCCTCCCTCCCTCCCCCTCTCTCTTTCTCTCTCTCTTTCTCTCTCTCTTTCTCTCTCTCTTTCTCTCTCTCTCTCTCTCTCTCTCTCTCTCTCTCTCTCTCTCTCTCTCTCTCTCTCTCTCTCTCTCTCTCTCTCTCTCTCTCTCTTTCAGCCTGCCTTTCCTTTTACCTTTTGTTACTTCTGCATAGCGAGCCGTCCATTCAAGTATCTTTTGCTCGCTGGCTTGAAAGTAGTTCGGATGAAAAGCGGAGGCGAAGGAAAATCTTTGCAGAAAAGCGTTTT
>NC_091575.1:21755839-21770839 GCF_042767895.1 Penaeus vannamei
CCGTTCCTCTTGCTGTACCGCCTGTACCGCCCCCGCCCGTCCCTCTTGCTGTACCGCTTGTACCGCCCCCGCCCGTCCCTCTTGCTGTACCGCCCGTCCCTCTTGCTGTACCGCCTGTACCGCCCCCGCCCGTCCCTCTTGCTGTACCGCCTGTACCGCCCCCGCCCGTCCCTCTTGCTGTACCGCCTGTACCGCCCCCGCCCGTCCCTCTTGCTGTACCGCCCGTCCCTCTTGCTGTACCGCCTGTACCGCCCCCGCCCGTCCCTCTTGCTGTACCGCCTGTACCGCCCCCGCCCGTCCCTCTTGCTGTACCGCCTGTACCGCCCCTGCCCGTCCCTCTTGCTGTCCCGCCTGTCCCGCCCCCGCCCGTCCCTCTTGCTGTACCGCCCGTCCCTCTTGCTGTACCGCCTGTACCGCCCCCGCCCGTCCCTCTTGCTGTACCGCCTGTACCGCCCCCGCCCGTCCCTCTTGCTGTACCGCCTGTACCGCCCCCGCCCGTCCCTCTTGCTGTACCGCCTGTACCGCCCCCGCCCGTCCCTCTTGCTGTACCGCCTGTACCGCCCCCGCCCGTCCCTCTTGCTGTACCGCCTGTACTGCCCCCGCCCCTCCCTCTTGCTGTACCGCCCGCCCCTCTTGCTGTACCGCCTGTACCGCCCCCCCCCGGCCCTCTTGCTGTACCGCCTGTACCGCCCCCGCCCGTCCCTCTTGCTGTACCGCCTGTACCGCCCCCGCCCGTCCCTCTTGCTGTACCGCCTGTACCGCCCCCGCCCGTCCCTCTTGCTGTACCGCCCGTCCCTCTTGCTGTACCGCCTGTACCGCCCCCGCCCGTCCCTCTTGCTGTACCGCCTGTACCGCCCCCGCCCGTCCCTCTTGCTGTACCGCCTGTACCGCCCCCGCCCGTCCCTCTTGCTGTACCGCCTGTACCCTCACACACACAGTCTTGTGTTCGCGTACAAAGGGAGAGTGAAAGTGGTGATTCACATCGTATTATGTATCTGAAGAAGGCCTTGTTATTGTAATTTCTTATGTACAGTTTTTTTCTTACGTTCTTGTGAGTCTTTTTCTTCTTCTTTTTTACTCATTTTTTTCGTTCTTGTATGTCTTTTTCTTTTTTTTTTACATTCCTTTTTTTTTAGTTCTTTTTTTTTTTAGAAAGGAAAAGGGGGAATAGATAACTATTTGTCGGTTTGAGAAGCTTCTGTTTGCTTCTATCAGCTGACAGAGCTTGAATGGATCAGCGCGCGCGAGTCACTTTGAGTCGCATGGGGGAATCAGCTGAGTCAGAGCTCGCGCGCCTTGAGTCAGTCGAGTCGCATGAGTGTGGGGGGAGTCGTCGAAATCGGCACATGCTTAGGGGGGAGTCAGTAGATTCAGGACGACGACCAGGAGTCAGTCGAGTCGCAATGGGGGGGGGGGGGAGGGTTGAAGTCGTCGAATTCGAGTCGCAAGGGGGGAGGGGTGAAGTCGTCGGAATCGGCACCTGCTTAGGGAAGAGTCAGTAGATTCAAAATGAGCGTAGTTGGTTGGATCAGCAAGTGCATGGCTCCGCGGAATCGGCTCTTTCCTGGGTGAGTTACAATCATCTGAGTCAGTATAGGCTGCATGCATTGTTGAATTCGTAGAGTCGCCCCCGCAATCGTTCGAACTGATGGAGAAAACAACGATAGCCAGAATCGAGTCCGCAGACGCGTCGGGATGAGGTTGCAACAGACGGAGAGGGAGAGAGAGAGAGAGAGAGAGAGAGAGAGAGAGAGAGAGAGAGAGAGAGAGAGAGAGAGAGAGAGAGAGAGAGAGTGAGAGAGAGAGAGAGAGAGAGGAAGAGAGAGAGAGAGAGAGAGAGAGAGAGAGAGAGAAAGCGAAAGAGAGGGGGAGTGACAGACAGAGAGAGAGAGAGAGAGAGAGAGAGAGAGAGAGAGAGAGAGAGAGAGAGAGAGAGAGAGAGAGAGAGAGAGAGAGAGGAAGAGAGAGAGAGAGAGAGGAAGAGGAAGAGGGGGGAGGAGTGACAGAGAGAGAGATCCAGAAAGTAACAGCGAGAGAGAAAAGAGAGAGGGAGAGGATTTCACATCAGCTTTTCATCCGAACTACTTTCAAGCCAGCGAGCAAAAGCTACTTGAATAGACGTCTCTTTCTGTAGAAGTAACAAAAGGTAAAAGAAAGGTCAGACAGAGAGAGAGAGAGAAAGATAGATAGATCCAGAAAGTGACGGTGAGAGAGAGAGAGAGAGAAAGAGAGAGAGAGAGAGAGAGAGAGAGAGAGAGAGAGAAAGGGAGAGAGAGAGAGAGAGAGAGAGAGAGAGAGAGAGAGAGATCCAGAAAGTGACGGCGAAAGAGAGAGAGAGAGATCCAGAAAGTGACGGCTAGAGAGAGAGAGAGAGAGAGAGAGAGAGAGAGAGAGAGAGAGAGAGAGAGAGAGAGAGAGAGAGAGAGAGAGAGAGAGAGAGAGAGAGAGAGAGAGATCCAGAAAGTGACGGCGAAAGAGAGAGATCCAGAAAGTGACGGCTAGAGAGAGAGAGAGAGAGAGAGAGAGAGAGAGAGAGAGAGAGAAAGAGAGAGAGAGAGAGAGAGAGAGAGAGAGAGAGAGAGAGAGAGAGATCCAGAAAGTGACAGCGGGATAGGGAAAGAGAGACAGACAGCGATGGAGACGGACGGCGGCAGACAGACAGCCAGAGGGAGCGAACGAAGCCAGCGACGCGTCTCTGACTCCCACAGTCGAGCATGACGACGTCGACGATGATGATGATGATGAGCCGCGAGTGAACTTGTTTGACCTTTGATTCGGCCCGACCTTAAGGAGGGGGAATGAGCTCCTTGGAAATTGTTGCCGTTTTTTTGTTTCTCTTTCTATCTTCTCCTCCCTCTTTTTTTTCTCTCTCTCGTTTTCGCTCGTCTACGCCCGCGGCTGAGGGTGTGACGCAGCGCCCATGCTCGATGCTGCCGCGGATGGGACTGCCAGCTGAAGGATAGGGAGGGGGGGGGGAGGGGGGGGAGAGCGCGAGGGGGGGGGGAGGGAGAGAGGGAGGGAGTGCTGTGTTTTAGACGTGTGTGTGGGTGATCCTGTGACGTGCTGTGGGCGTCGCGTGTGTGGGGTGAGATTGCTATGGTGTGTGTGTCTGAGAAGGCGGGGATAGCATTGTTTTTTGTTTTCTATACATGTTCTGTTTTGTGGATGATACAGATTTTTTTTAACTAAACATGTTCTGTTTTGTGGATGATACAGATTTTTTTTTTTAACTAAACATGTTCTGTTTTGTGGATGATACGGATATTTTTCTTTTTTAACTAAACGTGTTCTGTTTTGTGGATGATACAGATTTTTTTCTTTTTTAACTAAACATGTTCTGTTTTGTGGATGATACAGATTTTTTTCTTTTTTAACTAAACATGTTCTGTTTTGTGGATGATACAGATTTTTTTCTTTTTTAACTAAACATGTTCTGTTTTGTGGATGATACAGATTTTTTTTTTAACTAAACATGTTCTGTTTTGTGGATGATACAGATTTTTTTTTTAACTAAACATGTTCTGTTTTGTGGATGATACAGATTTTTTTTTAACTAAACATGTTCTGTTTTGTGGATGATACAGATTTTTAAAAAACTAAACATGTTCTGTTTTGTGGATGATACAGATTTATTTTTTTTATTTATTTATTTATTTTTTTTTTTTTTCATTTTAAGAGACGCTTTGCTTGGATTGAGATTATACCCCGGTGTAATGTATAGGCGCCGCGTGGTTGTAATAGGAGTTTGGCAAGGCTGGGCGTGGAGTTGAGACCATGTTGTGAGTTCATGTTGCGTGTGAAGAGACTACGACGCTATGTTGCGATCCGTTCTAAGCGACGGGGAACTATGGATGGGTGCCTCTTTGCTGTGTTTTAAGCGCTGCATATTTACGGGCGCCGGTGTTTTGCTTGTCAGTGGGTGACATTGATGTACTCGTGATATGTGTGGGCGCGAGGAGGAGGGATGAGGGATGAGGAAGGAGGCGAGAGTAAGCGGAGAATGAAGTAGGTGCGCGAGGAGGAGGGATGAGGAAGGAGGCGAGAGTAAGCGAACAGTGATGAGTGTGAGGATGAGGGATGAGAGATGAGGAAAGGGCGAGAGTAAGCGGAGAGTGATGGGTGTGAGGAGGAGGGATGAGGAAGGAGGCGAGAGTAAGCGAACAGTGATGAGTGTGAAGATGAGGGATGAGGAAAGAAGCGAGAGTAAGCGAACAGTGATGAGTGTGAAGATGAGGGATGAGGAAAGAAGCGAGAGTAAGCGAACAGTGATGAGTGTGAAGATGAGGGATGAGGAAAGAAGCGAGAGTAAGCGAACAGTGATGGATGTGAGGAGGAGGGATGAGGAAGGAGGCGAGAGTAAGCGAACAGTGATGAGTGTGAGGATGAGGGATGAGAGATGAGGAAGGAGGCGAGAGTAAGCGAACAGTGATGAGTGTGAAGATGAGGGATGAGGAAAGAAGCGAGAGTAAGCGAACAGTGATGAGTGTGAAGATGAGGGATGAGAGATGAGGAAGGAGGCGAGAGTAAGCGAACAGTGATGGGCGTGAAGATGAGGGATGAGGAAAGAGGAAAGAGGCGAGAGTAAGCGAACAGTGATGAGTGTGAAGATGAGGGATGAGAGATGAGGAAGGAGGCGAGAGTAAGCGAACAGTGATGGGCGTGAAGATGAGGGAAGAGGGATGAGGAAAGAAGCGACAGTAAGCGGAGAGTGAGGCAGGTGCGCGATGAGGAGGGCGACGAGGAGGGAGGTAATGAGGGGGATAAAGACGGGCGCGGGTACACAGGGGCACGTGAGGCTCTAATGGCTTGATCGTCTTTATTAAGTTTGGTTTGTGACTTACACCGGGAGCGCGGCGGGCGTGGCCTCCCCTTCCCTTCCCCTCCTCCTCCTCTTTTGCTTCTTTCCCCTCTTCTCCCTCTGACTCTTTTCTTTTTTTTCTCTCTTCTTGTTCTGATTCTTTTCTTTTCTCTCTTCTCGTTCTCCTTCTTTTCTTTTCTTTAATCTCTTCTCGTTCTGATTCTTTTCCTTTCTTTTCTCTCTTCTTGTTCTCTCTCTTTTCCTTTCTGCTCCTTCTCGTTCTTCCTCTTTTCCTTTCTTTTCTCTCTTCTCGTTCTCTCTCTTTTCCTTTCTGCTCCTTCTCGTTCTCCCTCTTTCCATTTCTCCTCCCTCTTCCCAGTCCTTCTCCTTCATTCCTCCCTTCCTATTCCCCTCCTCTTCTCCTCTCCATTCCCTCACTCCTGTCCTCCCAGTCTCCGTCCTTCTTCTCTCATCCGCCCTTCCTCATTTCCTCTCCTTGTCCCCGCATCCAGTCTTCCTCCTCCACCCTTTCTTCCTTACCTTCCTTCCCTCTTTCAGCATTCCTCCCTCCCGCACTTTCCTCCCCCATTCTTCCATCCTCCCCCCCCTCCCCTCCCTCCTCACCCTCCTTCTCTCTCCCCTGCTCTTCCTCCTTCCCGATTCACTCCCTCCTTCCCCCCCCCCTCCCTCTTTCCCTCCCTCCCTCCCTCACCCCTCTCCTTCCCCCTTCTCCTGCCCTCCCTCCTTCCCTCTCTCTCTCCTTCCCTCTCTCTCTCCTTCCCCTCCCTCCCCTGCCCTATCCCTCTCCTTCCCCCTTCTCTCCCGTGCTTGCTTGCTTGCACTCCTACCCATTGAGAGAATCGGGGTTCTTGTTCGTGACCTTTAGGATTCTCTTTTATGCTGTATTTTCCCTTTCTTTTATTCTCCGTTTCTGCTTCTTGTTTCGTTTTTTTTTTTTTTTTTTTTTTTTTTTTAAGTTTCCTCTTCTGGGATGTGTGTGTTACCTTGCTTTTCGTGGAAGAAGGATACTCGTGTTGTGCTATTGTCAGAAACCGGTTTTATGCTGTTCATAAAGTCGATTTGAATGCGAACTACCTGTTTATATGCCATTATTACGGGGCTAAATCTCTCAATCTCTCTCCCTCCCTCTCTCTCTCTCTCTCTCTCTCTCTCTCTCTCTCTCTCTCTCTCTCTCTCTCTCTCTCTCTCTTTCTCTCTCTCTCTCTCTCTCTCTCTCTCTCTCTCTCTCTCTCTCTCTCTCTCTCTCTCTCTCTCTCTCTCTCTCTCTCTCTCTCTCTCTCACTCACTCACTCACACACTCATTCACTCTCACTTTATTTTTATCTATCCATCTCTCTACCCATTTCTGTCTCTCTTCCCCCTCTCTTTTTCCTTCCTCGTTTCCCTCTTTTCCCCTACCCTTCCCCAGTCTCTCCCTCTTTCTCTGTCCTACCCTTCCTCAGTCTCTCCCTCTTTCTCTTTCCTACCCTTCCTCAGTCTCTCCCTCTTTCTCTCTTCCTACCCTTCCTCAGTCTCTCCCTCTTTCTCTCTTCCTACCCTTCCTCAGTCTCTCCCTCTTTCTCTCTTCCTCCCTCTCACATCTACCCTCTTTCTCTCATCCTCCCTCTCACATCTCTCTCACTTTATATCGGTTTGTCGCAAGTTCAAGTCTTCCTGCTTGTAAACTCCTCCTGTGCCTTGGTCCCTAAAGCGTTTTGCGACCCTGAAGGTTTCCCACGTAATGACACTCGGGTGGTCACTCGGGGGAAAGTAAAAGGCCGTATGTGCGACGTGACGGCATTTGTGTATGTGTGTGTGTGTGTGTGTGAAGGTTACGCACATAAAAGCTGTGCGAACTTGAAAGCGTGTGTTAAAAGTTTGCGTTTTGGAGGGGAATTGGGTACTTTTTTGTGTGCGCGCGTGTGTGTGTGTGTGTTTTTGTTTATTGTTTAAAAGCTGTGCGAACTTGAAAGCGTGTGTTATAACTTTGCGTTTTTCAGGGAATTAAGTACTTTATCATTTAAGTGTGTATTTTGTTTTGTTTATTAAGTGTGTATTTTATTTTGTTTATTGTTTGTTTTATACGTATTTGTGAGTCTTGTGTGCACTGGTGTCTTCGTGTTGTAAGTGCGAATGCGGAGATATACAAATATTTACTGAGACATACTATACGTACAAGGTACATGAGAGAGAGAGAGAGAGAGAGAGAGAGAGAGAGAGAGAGAGAGAGAGAGAGAGAGAGAGAGAGAGAGAGAGAGAGAAGAGAGAGAAAGAAAGAAGAGGGGAGTGATTGAGTGGGTGACGAGAGAGAGAGAGAGAGAGAGAGAGAGAGAGAGAGAGAGAGAGAGAGAGAGAGACGGGGGGGGGGAGTGATTGAGTGGGTGACGAGAGAGAGAGAGAGAGAGAGAGAGAGAGAGAGAGAGAGAGAGAGAGAGAGAGAGAGAGAGAGAGAGAGAGAGAGGAGGGGGGAGGGGGAGTGATTGAGTGAGTGACGGGAGGGAGAGAGAGTGAGTGAGAGAATGGAAGAGTGAGAGGGAGAGAGAATGGCGGTGTAATGGAGACAATTTTCCTCGTCATTAAAACGGGAAGGACGCGAGGTGTACCACCTGTGTGTGCTTGGGTTGGGGGAAGGGATAGGGGGAGGGGAGAGAGAGGGAGAGGAAAAGTGGGAGAGAGAGGGAGAGGAAGAGTGGGAGAGAGATTTGGAGAAAGGGAAGGGGCAGGGAAGTTGGAAAGGAGGGAGAGAAAGGTGAAGAAGGGGCGGAAGAGGGAAGTGAGAGCGATCGAGAGAAAAGAGAGAGGGAGATGGAGATAAGAAGATAAGAAGAGGGGGAAGTAGGAAGGGAAGAAGGGAGAAAATTGGGAAATGTAAAAGGCAGGGAAGGAGAGGAAAAGAAAGAAAGGCGGTGGAAAAGTAGTGGAAAGAGATCGATAGTGAGAAGGAAGGAAGAAGTGACGACGAAGTGCGAGCGAGAGAGAGAGAAGCGGAGCCCGAGAGCGTCGCCATCGTTACTGGCAATAATTCTTAACAATAAGAGGCGGCGCATGTTATCGTCGCACGGAATGCCAGGCGCGCTTGACAATCCGCGTGTCAAGGTGAATCCGCCTCGAGAGCGCTTCCCATTGCAGCCATTAGCGTCTCGCCGGCGCAATGGAGTCTCGCGTTGGCCAAGACTCGCATAGAATTGCGCTTTCTCCCCATCGCCTCGTAATGAGTCTGCCAACCTTGCCGCTTCCTGTGCCGCGCGCCGCCGGTTCGCTCGGCCTGCCTTGCCAGTTCCCGCCGCCGGCGTGTCTCCCCGCGGGGCCCCGCTCGCTGCGTCGCTCGTGGCGTTCGAGACTCGTTCGCTGCCAAAAATTCGGTTGTTCTTGCGCTTTTAATTTTGGATTTTTTTTCCCTTCGCCGTTCTTTAAGCCGGAGTAGGTTTTGCTCTTGTTGAAATTGCTGCATTGTCGCAATCCTCCGCTGCTTGTTAGTGCAGTTAGCTTCGTCATTTCCGTCACCATCTGTGTGTTTCGATGATATATATGTTTTTTTATTTGTGTTAAGTAACTTTTGAGTCACGGGACCGCGTCACTGTTTAGCCCCGTCTTATCCGGCCTTATCTCTCTTACCCGACGTCTATTTCGATGATATATGTTTTTTTTTTTTTTTTTTCACTTGTGTTAAGTAACTTTTGAGTCACCGGATCATGTCACTGTTTAGCCCCGTCTTATCCGGCCGCATCTCTCTTATCCGACGTCGTTCTGCTTCCCGCTCGCTTGCAGGGGCCGAGCAAAACGATCAGTGAAGTGGAAACGAGAGACGTGGAATTATGTTTATTCTGCCCCGAATATTCTGAAAGAGACGTTTTATGCGACAAAGCGGTGGATAATTTCGCAATAAAGAAATACCCAACTTTTCTGTTCTTTTCTTTTTCTTTCTTTCTTTCGTCTTTTGGTACGACGGACATGGCAGCTCCTCGACAGATAGCTATCAGACTCCACTGACAAACCGCAGGAACGAAAGGAAAATGGCAGGGATTCCAAGAGAGAGAGGGGGAGAGAGAGAGAGAGAGAGAGAGAGAGAGAGAGAGAGAGTGAGTGAGTGAGTGAGTGAGTGAGAGAAAGGGAGAGAGAGAGAGAGGATCAGACAGATAGACATACAGAGAGAGAGAGAGAGAGACAGAGACAGAGACAGAGACAGAGACAGAGACAGAGACAGACAGAGAAAGGGAGAGAGAACGAGAGAAAGAGAGAGATAAAGAAGAAAAGCACGTAACTGGATAGCGGGCGTCTCGGTGTGCAAAACAGGGTCTGAGCAACATGTGTTTATTCTTGTGTTTTGATAAATGCCTCGGAGTTGTCTCTGGTTGTTCTCGCATTCTTTTAATTGCCGTTGTGGTCATTATTTCGGGATGAATAAGCGTTGTTGTTGTAGAAGGACCGATGATGGAAGTTGATGGCTGGTTGTATTTTTTTTCTTCTTCGTTTTTCTTTTTTTTCTTTTCTTTTCTTTTTTTCTTTTTTCTTTTTTTTTCTATATTTCATTTTTTCTTTCTTTTCTTTTTCTGTTCTTTTACGTTCTTCTTTTAATTTTTCCTTTTCTTTTTTCTTTTCTTTTCTTTTTTTCTCTTTTCTTTTATTTACTGGACATTTGAACGAGTTGGGTTAGAACGTATATCATAATTAAGGTCTAGCGTTGGTTGAATACAAGTTTACTTAGATGTGTACCTTGCCTACAAATGCACACATACACAAGTGCACACGCCTACTTGGGAGTGAAAGAGAGAGAGAGAGAGAGAGACAGACAGACAGACAGACAGACAGACAGACAGACAGACAGACAGACAGACAGAGATAAAGAAGAAAGGCACATAAAGCACGACCAATATATAACGATCCCCATGGTCCCCCGTTCAGTGTCTGCCATCATGTCAGATTCATTTCTTACTAGTTACTAGGGTAATGGTGTCAGCAGCTGTAGGACAAGAACACTACATGGAGAGATTCAAATTTATTGATATGCGAGAGATAATTGTCTGTAGGTACTGTAGGTGAGACCCGTCCAGTGTCTTGTCATCATGTCAGATTCATTTCTTACCAGTTATGAATAGGGTAATGGTGTCAGCAGCTGTAGTACAAGAATACTACATGGAGAGATTCAAATTTATTGATATGCGAGAGATTATTGTCTGTAAGTACTGCTAGTGAGACAAATTCCAGTCATAATTTTTATATTGTTCCTTGGCTTCCTCAGAAAGTATCGCATGGCCCCGGTCTGAACTAAACTGTGTGCGTTTGTTTATTTATGTGTATATTGTTTACCGAGATATATTCTTATATTTCATTATCTGTTGTGTGTGATTTGTTATCTGGTGTATTTGATTTGTTTTATCTGTTGTATGTTGGTTATTTTATCTTTTGTATGTGATTTATTTTATTTGTTTTATATAATTTGTTTTATTTGTTGTATATCACATATTTTATCTGTTGTATATCATTTATCTATTGTATATTATTTGTTTTATATGATTGGTCTCATCTGTTTTATATAATTGATTTTATTTATTTTCTCTATATGCTCTCGAGGTCTTACGTTCCTCGGCTGTTCAGATACATCATCATAATTCTTCTTTTGCACGTTCTTATGCTTCCCTGTTTACTCCTCTGCATTCGTGACGTCGTGCATGTTTCGGGCGTTGATTGATCGCGCTTTCATTGCTATTTTTATGGCGTTCTGTTGCGCGTCCGGGACTTTCATCGCTCAAATGGCTTTCTTCCTTTTGAATAACTTTCTTATTCTCTCGCTCTTTTGACTCCCGTTTCCTTTTTCTATGTTTTTTATGTGCTTCTTTTCCGTCTTTTTTTTCTATTTTGTCTTTCACTTTTTTGTTTCTTAGGTCTTCTTCCTCTTGCTTTTTTTACTCAATTTCTATTTTCATTCTTCTCTATCCATTCTCTTCCTTTTCATCCTCCCCCCTTCCCTTCGTCGTCTTCTCCCTCGTGTCTTCCTTCCTCGTCCCTCCTCTTCTCGTTCATTTTCTTTTCTTCCTGCCCTTTTCCTCTCCCTTCTTGCTTTCCTCTTTGCCTTTTTTTCCTCTTTTCATCTTTTCTCTTTCCTCCTCATATATCCCTCTTGCTCTCTACTTTCCCCCTTTTCTGCTACCACCTCTCTACTTTCCCTCTTCTATTCTTTCCCTCTCCCTCTTCATCTTCTTCTTCCTCTCTACTTTCCCTCTTTCCCTTCTTCCTCTTTTCTACTTTCCCTCTTCACCCTCTTCCTCCTCTCTACTTTCCCTCTTCGCCTTCTTCCTCCTCTCTACTTTCCCTCCTCGCCTTCTTCCTCATCTCTTCTTCCTCCTCTCTACTCTCCGTGACCAGAAGGCAGTTGAGACACAGATCGGCCCTTGCAACACACCGTTAATGACATCAGTACTTTCCAGTTCTCGGTGCGTGACATTTGCTCAACACACTCTTTGGTCTTGCCGCCGAACCTTCTACTTCACACTTCTCTTTCTCCTTCTCTCCATCTTTCTGTCTTGTTTTTCTTTTCTCTCTCTCTCTCTCTCTCTCTCTCTCTCTCTCTCTCTCTCTCTCTCTCTCTCTCTCTCTCTCTCTCTCTCTCTCTCTCTCTCTCTCTCTCTATGTGTGTGTTTGTTACTTCGTATATCCTTGTCTCATCTTCCTATCTTACTTTATTTCTTTTCTCTTCTTCTACCTTACCTTTTCCTCTCTTTCTGCCTCTGCTTCCTCCCCTCCCTCTCTTTGACTCTCCTTGTCTCGTTTCTTACTTTAAAACCTTTCCCTTATCTTCTCCCCTCGCCGTATCTCACTCCCTCTCCTTTCTTTTGTTGCCATCCCCCCCTCTCTCTCTCTCTCTCTCTCTCTCTCTCTCTTTCTCTCTCTCTCTCTCTCTCTCTCTCTCTCTCTCTCTCTCTCTCTCTCTCTTTCTCTCCCTCTCTCCCTCTCTCCCTCCCTCTCACCCTCTCTCCCTCCCTCTCTCCCTCCCTCTCTCCCTCCCTCCCCCCCCCCCTCCCTCCCTCCCTCCCTCCCTCCCCTTTTCTCTCTCTCTCTCTCTCTCTCTCTCTCTCTCTCTCTCTCTCTCTCTCTCTCTCTCTCTCTCTCTCTCTAACTCCATCTCTCTCTATCTAACTATCCATCTCTACCTGTGTATCTCGTCTTGCCTCTTTTCCTCTCCCTTTCTCTTCTCACACCTACCTCTTACCCTCCATTGCCCCCCCCCCCTTCCTACCTTCCGCCCCACCCACCCATCAGGTCCAGCCCTTCCCTATCTGTTATGCCGAGTAATTGTTTCAGGAAACTATTAAACCCGTTAGCATGTGCTTAAGTGTGCGCACGTGTAGACGCCACGTAGTCAGCGTAGACGGTATGTAGACAGCTTTCGTACACTCGTTAAACATGTGTTTATGTCGGTGAATGTGACATGCTGTATGCTATCACCCCCCTCCCCCTCCCCCCACACACACCTATAACACATGTAATATTGTGGTGGCATGATAGCACAGGGTGCTGCGGTTACACAGCGTGGGTGGAGGGGGAGGGCTGGGTGTGGGGAGCGAGAAAGTAAGCAGGTGGTCCTGTGCTAATCATAATGTGGCATTTTTATATCATTACCTTCGTTAGCCTGCGGTCAGAGAGGGAGGGAGTGAAACTTTTGGAATCTTTCATTCTGGGCGATCCATGTGATTTCTCTCCCTCCCTCGCTCTTTTTGTGTGTTCTTTCTTCTTTTGAATCTTGTGGTATTTTTTTTTCCTTTCTTTTTTCTGAATGTCGTTTCCTTTTCTCGTCTCTTTGTCTCTTTGCTGAGATTCTTAATATCTCCTTTATTTACGTACTTTTTTTTTTATTTCCTCTTCTATTTTTTTTTTTTTTTCCTGTTCTTCGTCTTGACCATAGTCTTTTCTTTCTCTTCACTGCCCTCTTTTTTCGCCCATAATCCCATCCTTTCTCTCATCATGGTAATTATTTTCACCCTTTTAATTAATTTTGCTTTATCAATCTTGTCTTTCTCCTTTTCGTTTTCCTCCACCGTCTTACTAAGGCATTTGTAGTCCAGGGCATCCACGCGAGTATTCATTGTGGAAGGTCATGCGGCGTGCGTGTTCATGCACCTTGTTAGGCACTGGAGGTTCCCTGTTATGGAGATGGAGATTTGTCGGAATTATTCATGTCACTCCTCTTTATGTATTGCTGTTGTTTCTTTGTAATAATAGCAGGTTGTGCACGAGGACTATTTATACCCGTGGATGCATGGTCTAGATTCTGGATCAGTGATTCCCAACTTGGATCTCCAGACGTGAATACGACCCCAGTCTGTTCTATAGTATGTAGGCTTGTATTATGTATAACTTATTGTTGGCTGTAAAAGGAAGGCAAGACATAATGACTATCCGTGTTGGAAAGGTTCTATAAGGTTGGAAAAAGACAAATGTAGCCTCATTACATTTGATTATAGTCTTTGGAATTTAAAGGCCTATTATTAATCAAAACATCCACTTTTGTAATAATATTGCGTCTTATATCACAAGACAAACTAAGAATATAATAAGAAGTGCTCTTTATTGGTTTTAATGGGAGCCTTGGGCCTGGATCATGCTGCTAAATTTCTCCATTCGTGGTTCAGTTATAGAAAGTGCTACACTATCTGGATGTAGGCAGGCGGAAACACTTTTAATACAAGATTAGCTGTTAGGCTGCTGCATTTTAGATCATTTTGTAATAAGCAAAATTTTATCAATAAACCTCAACCTATGTGAGTGACAATGTATAAATTTAATACAAGATTAGCTGTTAGGCTACTGCATTTTAAATCATTGTGTAATAAGCAAAATTTTGTCATTAGACCTCAACCAATATGAGTGACTATATGCTGAAAACGTTTAAGTTGAAAACATCTCAAAATTGAGAATTGACCGCGTCCGATATCTTGAGGTCTTAGCGAACCCAGGAAAAAGTTTGACGACCCCAGGGTTGGAAAAGGCTGCTCTAGGTGGGCCCTGTGTGATATGTTTACACGCTATAGATCACTTTACGTATACATGAGTGTAAATCATCTGTGTGTGTGTGTGTGTAATTCGGTGTTGCAAAGCGACGCAGCGACACAGATTCCCAATGCGAGTATGTATTAGTGTAACTCGCGTGTGCCCGCCTCCGCTCATAACTTTCTATACATGTGCGCCGTCACTCCCCGTGTGCATTTAAACTCGCGCACAGCCACCCGTACACGCGCACGCCCCTCGAGGTGTCTCTGGCCATCCCAAAGTGCAGAAGTGTGAGGAGCACGTGTCGCGGAGGGGCAAGGTGTGCCGCGCGTGTGGCAGCAGTGGTTGCGGGCCGCGCCATCAAGCCTGATTGGGAGAGTGGCGGGGCTCGTGTGGGCGGGGGAGGGAGGAGGGGGTGGGTGGGGAGAGAGGAGGTGAGGGAGGGAGGGAGGGAGGGAGGAAGAGGGGATGGGTGTATGTTGGGGAGAGGGTGGGGCTAGGGAGTGAGGAGGTGGGTGGATGGAGAGAGAGAGGAAAGTGAGGGGGTGTGCAAGTAGGGAGGAAGGGGGAATGGGCGAATATTGGGGAGGTGGGAGAGTAGGTAGAGAAGGCGGATGGGTGAAGGTAGGGGGATGTTAGCAGGGAGGGAAAAGGAAGAGGAGGGGATAGGGGAGGCTTAGGAAGGAGGGAGAGGATGCGAAAGGGGGAAAGGTAGGCAGAGACGTTCAGGTTATGCGAGCAGGGAAGGTAAGGTAGGGGGAAGGGTGGGGGCTGAGAGATGGTGTGGAAGGAGGCAAGGAGGGGCTGCGGGATTAGAGAAGGAAGTGGAGGGAAAGGGTAGGCGGCGAGGGATAGAGGATAGGCAAGATTTGGGGAGTGGGGGCGGTGGTGTGGGTATGGAGGGGAGGTGGAGGGAGGGAGGGGAGGAGAGGGGCGAAGAGGGAATGAGGGTAAGGTGTGGCGCCGTTTTGGAGGTAAAGGGATGAAGAGGGGAAAAGGAAGAGAAGAGGAGGAGAAGGAAAAATTATTATGAAGAGGGAGAAGCGGAGAGGGATGGGATAAAAAACGATGAGGTTGAATTAAGAGGAATGAGAGGATGGTTATGAATGGGGAGACAAGGCGATTAGGGGAGGAATATGAGCAATAAAAAGAATGAAAAGCCAAGAAAGATTTAAGAGAAAAGAGATACTAGAAACAGAAACAAAGAACATAATGAG
>NC_091575.1:21775839-21795839 GCF_042767895.1 Penaeus vannamei
TGTGTGTGTGTGTGTGTGTGTGTGTGTGTTTATATGTGTGTGTGTATGTGTGTGTGTGTGTGTGTATTTATATGTGTGTGTGTTTCTATGTGTGTGTGTATGTGTGTGTGTGTGCGTGTGCGTGTATGTGTGTGTGTGTGTGTGTGTGTGTGTGTGTGTGTGTGTGTGTGTGTGTGTGTGTGTGTGTGTGTGTGTGTGTGAATATTGTACATTGTTGTATACGTGTCCATTATGGGCATCGCATGCTTGGAATATTTTATTTTCATGAATGCAAGGATTGTGGTTTGTCGTTTGTTGCATGCAGTGTGCGGTTGTAAAGTGTATATTTACTTAGTGGTTCCTGAATGCATCGTTGGTTTGATAACAGTTGCAGAGTAATGTTTTTTTTCGTTTTGTTTTACTTTGTATTTGCCTGTAGGTCATATTTATCAAGACTATGAATGGCTGTGTATGTTAGCTGTGCCTTTCATGTGTACGGCTGTGTGTGCTTGTGTGTACGTCTGCCAAATAGACAATCTGGCTGTCGAACACGCCCCCCCCTCCCCTCCCCATCTTCCACTAACCGCTACCCCCCCTCCCCCTCTCCTCTCTCCCCCCTTCCCCCTTCTCCCTCCTCTCGCTCCCCCCTTCCCCCTTCCCCCTCTTCTCGCTCCCCTTCCCCCTTTCTCTCTCCCCCTCCCCTCTCCTCTCTCCCCCTTCCCCCTTCCCCCTCCCCTTCCCCCTCCCCTCCCCCCTTCCCCCCTCCTCTCGCAACTCTGCACCGGAAATGGCTCCATCACTTAAGTTTGTTCTTGCTTTATCTCTCTGCAAGTCGCGGTTGCGTGATGTGTCGCGGCCTCCGTCACTAACAGTCGCGCCTGCTTGTTTTGCTTCCGGATGACATCACGCCACTCTCCGTCACAGGCCCCGTCACAGTCGCGCCACTCTCCGTCACAGTCGCGCCACTCTCCATCACAGTCGCGCCACTCTCCATCACAGTCGCGCCACTCTCCGTCACAGTCGCGCCACTCTCCGTCGCAGTCGCGCCAGCCTCCGTCACCGTCTCCGCCGAGAGTTCCGTCACCGTCCCTCCGCCTCCATACGCGGCCTCGGTTCCTCCCCGCCCGTGCTGCCCTGCCGGTTTCGGGGGATTATCAGCCCGCCGTCGTCACCCCCGGCCGCCCGTTACGATCGCGTCGACCCTCTCCTCCGGCCACTCGACCCAGCGTCCGTCACGTCGCTCTCCGTCACCGGCCGCCCGACGTCCCCCTCGCAGCTCCCGTCGGCCAGGAGCGCCGTCGGGAGCCTGGCATCTCCGTCGGCGCTGGATCTCGGCTGCGGCAGAGAATCGCATGCGCCGCCGGGCCTTCCGCCTCCGCTGCCGCAGCCGCAGCCGCACGCCACGCTTCCGCAAAGGAACTTTCTCGAACTTTCTTCCCGTCTGGATAGAGAGTGAAGTCAGTTTGCGGTTGGCGTTAAGTGCCGGCATGTCTTCGCCTCCACGATTGCCAATCCGCAAACGCCATTAGCTAAAGCAATTTACTCGAGAAGTAGTTTTACTTTAACTTCCCCTCTCCCTCCCCCTCCCCTCCCCTCCCCTCCCCTCCCCCTTCTCCTCCCATCGCCCTTCCCCCACCCCCATTACCCTCCGCCTCCCCTATCCCCGAGCGGTCCCTCTCCCCTCCCCCTTCCCCTACCCTCTCCTTCCTCGCCCCCTCCCCTTGCTCCCTCGTTCCCTTCCCCTTCCCTTTTCCCCTCGTTCCTTCGCCCCCTCCCCCTCCGCCATCGTCCCCTCATTCCCTCGCCCCCCTCCAGTCCCTCCCTCGTTCCCTCGCCCCCTCCCCTCTCCTTCCCTTCCCACTCTTTCCTTTCCCTCCTCCTCACATCTCCCTCTCTTTCCCTACCTCCCCTCCTCTCATCTCCTCCCTTTCTCGCCCCCCCCATCCCTCCCCTCGCCGTCGCGTCTTAGCCCCCACCTACAGCCCCCTGAATGCACGCCGCTTACGTGTGGCGAGATGCATAAATTGCGTGCATTTCGAGAAGCGTTTTCGGCGATTGCTCTCTCTCTCTCTCTCTCTCTCTCTCTCTCTCTCTCTCTCTCTCTCTCTCTCTCTCTCTCTCTCTCTCTCTCTCTCTCTCTCTCTCTCTCTCTCTCTTTCTCTTTCTCTTTCTCTTTCTCTTTCTCTCCCTCCCTCCCTTTCTCCCTCTCTCCTCTCTCCTCTCTCTCTCTCTCTCTCTCTCTCTCTCTCTCTCTCTCTCCCTCCCTCCCTCCCTCCCTCTCTCTCTCTCTCTCTCTCTCTCTCTCTCTCTCTCTCTCTCTCTCTCGCTCACTCTCTCTCTCGCTCACTCTCTCTCTCTCTCTCTCCCTCTCTCTCTACTCTCTCTCTCTCTCCCTCTCTCTCTACTCTCTCTCTCTCCCTCACTCTCTCTCTCTCTCTCTCCCTCACTCTCTCTCTCTCTCTCTCTCCCTCACTCTCTACTCTCTCTCCCTCACTCTCTCTCTCTCCCTCACTCTCTCTCTCTCTCTCTCTCTCTCTCTCTCTCTCTCTCTCTCTCTCTCTCTCTCTCTCCCTCGGAACAGTTGGCAACCCTGGGGCTCCTAAAGGCTGTCTTTCGCGTTGATTTTCTGAATTGACTCTTTTCTCCGTAATTGATTTCAATTTTTCGTGTGATTTCAGAACGCCAGCAATATTTTTCTTTCTTGTAGAAATATTAAGTCTTTCGTGTGTATGTGTGTGTGTGTGTGTGTGTGTGTCTGTGTGTGTGTGTTTGTGTGTGTGTGTGTGTGCGCGTGTGTGCGCGTGTGTATGTACAATATTTATACATATGTGATTAAAGAATATTGTGTGTAGATGTGTGTGTATTTGTAAGATTCAATATGTATACACACGTGAATAAAAATGTTGTCAAGGATTACACATAGTTGAAATTTAATACAATCACAATAGATACGTGACGTTTAATAATCGTTGAGTTTCCTCTTAAGACGTACTCAGAGCCAAGGTTACACACACACGCACATACATATATATATATATATATATATATATATATATATATATATATATATATATATATATATATATATATATATATATATATATGTGTGTGTGTGTGTGTGTGTGTGTGTATGCATATATATGTGTGTGTATGTATGTATATAATTTCATATATTCATTTCAATCATTCTATCGATTTTCCGAGGGAAAAGTAATCTATCAAATTATGGTAATGACACATTACCCTAAAAAAGCGCAGATCATTTCACTGTGATTACAGTATTTCCTTAGGCCTGGCGGCAGAAGAAATTAGCCATAATTGGCTTCCTACGCATGATTACCCCACCACCCCACCACCCTCACCCCTCACCCCCACCCCCACCCACTCCGTCGTCGTCGAAGTCGTCGCTTTCCGCTTCGTGTTTGTCGAGAGAAAAAAAAAAAAAAAAACGAATCCTCTTGCGCTGATGTCGCTGTGAAAGACCGGGAGACTTTTCTCACCGGGTTTAGACCATGAGAAATATTTATTTTGTAGGAACCGATCCCTTGCGTCAGGCCCTGGGAAAGACGTCGCGTTTGGGTCTGCTGTCGGATTGCCGTTGCAAGGCTGCACGAGAGCCACTCCGTTTGCGAGCGAGGGTGTTTATTTTCAGACGCCTCGGAATATACTAAGCTCATCGGCTGACTGTAATTTGTTTTCTGAGAGGATGATAAGTCTTGTATATACATGCTTACGCACGTTGATATGCAAATATACACTTGTCCTGCAGATACTCACGTACACATCTTGCAGATGCATGTACAGATGCACACGCAAATGCAGCCCCCCCCCCCACACACACACGTAGACGCACTCTCTCTATCTCTCTCTTTTTTTTCTCCCTCTCTCCCTCCCTCGCCCCTCTCTCTCTCTCCCCCTCCCTCTCTCTCCTTTCTCTCTCTCTCTCTCTCTCTCTCTCTCACTCTCTCTCTCTCTCTCTCTCTCTCTCTCTCTTTCTCTCTCTCTCTCTCTCTCTCTCTCTCTCTCTCTCTCTCTCTCTCTCTCTCTCTCTCTCTCTCTCTCGCTCGCTCGCTCGCTCTCGGTAAAAGAACGGGTAAGAACACGCGACGTACTTCAGACAACGCACTGTAACGGCGATTGACGCATCACGCACACAAATCACAGTAACACAGAAAGAAGTAGTAGCACAAGGAAGGGGGTCACGTCACCTCCCTCTCTTCTCTTCCATCCCCCTTCCTCTTTACCTTCTCTCTTCCTCTCTCCCCATTTCCCCTTCCCCCTTTTCTATATGCCTCTCTCTCTTCCCCCCACTCCCTCTTCCTGATCCCTCCCTACTTCCCAATCTCCTTCTCCCTTTCCTCCTTTCCTCTTTCCTTCCGATTTTCCCTCTATTCCTTCCCTCCATCTCTCTTCTCTCTTCCCCTTCCCATTCCTTCTCTCCTGTTCCCCTCCCTCTAGCATCCCCATCTTCCCCCTCCTTTTCTCCCTCTCTCCCTCCTCACTCATGTTTTTCCCCGCTTTCTCCTCTCCCTCACCCTTCCTTCTTTCCCTTTCCCCCCTCTCCCTTCACCTCCTTTCTTTCCGTCTTCCCCCAATCCCTTACCTTCCTTCTTTCCTTCTTCCCCCTCTCCCCCACCTCCTTTCTTCCCCTTCCCCCTCCTTTCCCTCCCCTCCCTCCTTCTTCCCCTCCTCCCCCCTCTCCCTCCCCTCCCTTCTTCCCCTCCTCCCCTCCCCCTCCCCCTCCCCCACCTCCTTTTTCCCCTCCCTCCCCTCTCTCCCTCACCTCCCTTCTTCCCCTCCTCCCTTCCCCCCCTCTCCCTTCCCCTCCTCCCCTCCCCTTCCCTTCCCCCTCTTTTCCCTCCCTCTTCCCCCTCCCCCCTTACCAGCTGGCCACCGTGGGAACCCCGTTGACGTTTTCTCGGTCACTCTAATCAGATCTCCCGCGACGGACCCCCGATTGTGCGTCTCGGAATATGTGTTTGTGTCACGACTCGACCCGTAATTGTGGGTATATCTGTTACCCTCTGTTTGGTAGGTGTTATGCGTGCCTGTTTCCGTCTGATTACAGTGTTGTGAAGAGGGTGTGGATTCCGTGCTTTGAGAGTGTAGAATGCGTGTTTTGAGAGTGTGGAATGCGTGTTTTGAGGGTGTGGAATGCGTGTTTTGAGGGTGTGGAATCCATGTTTTGAATACGGAATGTAATCGTGAATTTTGAATGGTTATGATCTGTATTGTTTTGGCATGGGAGAGAGAGGGGAAAAAAATCCCATTTAAACAAAGAATGTTTGTTCTTTTGTGAATGTTGCTTTTTGACGTCATTCGGTCAACGCGGTAGACCGTTTTGTCATTCGTTGTAATTGTATTTTAGACGGCTTTGTCAAATCAAATTTGATTTTTAAGATAATTCGTTGCTTGCTCAGACTTCATCTAAATCCAAATCTCTTACCCTTTCAAAATATAATACGGTAATGATGATAATGATAGTAATGGCGATGATGATAATGATAATTAAGCATTAAAGTGTAATAAAAAATGGTTCCTGATTCGGCATCTCGAACTGCATTTTAAACTAAATTCGATACTAATGACCCAGCGAAGCATCACCTGTGAGTGTAAATGCCATATTACCAAACCCGAATATATTTTACTATACGAGGATATAATGCAATCTATTTTTTTTCTCTCTCGAACATTCCGAATTCTGTCCATACTTGCGATAGATGTTACGTTAGAGTCACACGCATGCGCCGTGACGAGGTTCTGTCACAGTTCCCAGAGTGACGCCAGAGCGACTCCCTTTGTGCATCTTGGCGTGCCCGGCGTCCCCATGGAGACCGTGTGTGTGCGAGAGAGAGAGAGGGAGGGAGGGAGGGAGGGAGGAGGAAGGGAGGAGGGAGAGGAGAGGAGGAGGGAGAGGGAGAGGAGAGAGGAGAGAGGGAGAGAGAGGAGAGAGAGAGAGAGAGAGAGAGAGAGAGAGAGAGAGAGGGAGAGAGGAGGAGGAGGGAGGAGGAGGAGAGGGAGAGAGGGAGAGAGGAGGAGAGAGGGGAGAGAGAGAGAGAGAGAAGAGAGAGAGAGAGAGAGAGAGAGAGAGAGAGAGAGAGAGAGAGGAAGAAGGGAGAGAGAGAGAGAGAGAGAGAGAAGAGAAAGAGAAAGAGAGAGAGAGAGAGAGAGAGAGAGAGAGAGAGAGAGAGAGAGAGAGAGAGAGAGAGAGAGAGAGAAGGAGAGAGAGAGAGAGAGAGAGAGAAAAGGGAGGGTGGGAGAGGAGGGGGAGGGAGATAGAGAGAGAATGGGGGGAGGGAGATAGAGAGAGAATGGGGGGAGGGAGGGGAGAGAGAGAGAGAGACTGTGGTAGTGTAATTGGTTAGAGAAAGAGGGGAGGAATGGTGAGCGGAAGAGGGAAAGAGCTAGAGGGGAGAAGGGCGAAAGGGAGATAAGATTGAAGAAAGAATTATTACGTGAAAGAGAGAGGGAGAGAGAGAGAGAGAGAGAAGCGAGTGCTCTAGAGTAAAATGAGAAGCGATTTCTATATCGGTCCCGAGTACTTACGTATGTCAGTACCACCATCTCCACAGAAGTACACACATTATAACAGAACCGAAACAAAAACCCTTAACCCAGAGAGACATGTGGACCAGTAACACCAGAAGAATTTAGAGATTTACGCCCCCAAAAAACTGCATCGAAATGGATTCAGAGCCGTCGCAAGTGTGCTCTCTCATCAGGCAGCTTATTCAGAGGCAAGCTGCATGCTGTATGTCATCTTTTTCAATGTTGTTCAGCTGGAAAAGATCACGGCACTGAGAGAGGGAGAGAGGGAGGAAGGGGAAGAGAGGAGGAAGAGAGGAGGAGATAGAGAGAGAGATGGAGAGAGCGAGAGAGCGAGAGAGAATCGTGATATAGTTAGAGAGAACATAAGTAAAGGAGAAATAGTGAAGTAGAAAAATATATATACATGTATCAATGAAGTAAATAAAAAAAGAAAACGAAGTTGGAAATAGAGAATCAGGAATAAAAGGAGAAGCAGATGCGAATGAAAGGAGGAAGTGCAGATTCACCGCACACAACAAACACTCGTTGTAGGAACTCTCAAGAGGGCGAAGAGCGGCGAAGAAAGAGGAGGAGGAAAGGAACTTGAGGAGTAGGAGGAGAAGAGGAAGAAGAAGAAAAAGATGAGGAAGAAAGGAGTAGAAGGGGAAGAAGAAGAGGAGGAAGAAAAGAGTAGGAGGGGAATAGGAAAAAGGAAAAGAGGAAGAGGAAGAAAGGAGTAGCAGGGGAAGAGGAAGAAGAAAAAGACCCGAGGAGGAGGGAAAATAGGAAGATGAAGAGTAGGAGAGGGAAAACGAAAAGAAAAATGAAAGCAAAGGGAAGGAGAATATAGAGGAGAAGAAAGGTTGAGGAGAAAGGAGTAAGGAAAAAGCAAAGGAGAAATAGGTAAGTGGGAAGACGACTGAAAGGAAAAGAAAGAGGAGAGGGAAAACAGGGGTGAAAATGAGATCGTAGAGAAGGAAAAGGAAGAGAAGAGATAAATAGAAGAAAAGGGATACCAAAGAAACTTAGAAAAAAAGGAAAAGAAATAGGAGAGGGAAACCAGGGATAAAAATAAGGAAAAGGAAAAGAGAAGAGATAAATAAAAAAGAAAAAAAAGAAAAGGGATACCGAAGAAACGTAAAAAAAAAGAAAACAAAAAAAAAAACGAACGAATGAAAGAGAAGAGAAGAGGGAGAGCAAGTGGAAGGGAGAGAAGAGGGGAGAGCAAGAGTCACGTGAAGGGCGAAAGGGGAGGGAGGGAGGTAGGGGGGAAGAAATCGGTGACGTAACGCTGACTAGAGTAATGGCCAGGGATTAACAGGTGATCTGTTATTAGAGTGAGTCATTAGACGCGGAGGGAAGCGGAAGAGGTCAAAGGTCACGGGATGATCGCGGGAGGCAGCTTGCTTCAGCGTGGCCAGATGCGGTCGCTTTCCGTCGCCTCTTCTTCTCTTTTTCTCTCTCTCTCTTTCTTTCTTTACTCTCTTTTTCTTTCCTCTCTCTATCTCTCTTTCTTTACTCTCTTTTTCTTTCCTCTCTCTCTCTTTGCCCTCTTTCTCTTTCTTTCCTCTCTTTCACTCTCTCTCTCTCTCTCTTTCTCTCTCTCTCTCTCTCTCTCTCTCTCTCTCTCTCTCTCTCTCTCTCTCTCTCTCTCTCTCTCTCTCTCTCTCTCTCTCTCTCTCTCTCCCTCTCTCCTTATTACTTCCGATTTTCTCTTCCTTCTCTTCTACTATTTTCTTCTTCTCCAGCTTCCCATCTCTTTTTTTAATCCTCTTAATGTTTCTTCTTCCTTTCCCTTTCCCATCTTTTACTTCCATCATCTCTTCTCCATCTTCCCATCTCTTTTTCATCCTCTTAATTTTTCTCCTTCCTTTCCGATCTTATTCATCCATCATCTTCTCTTCTCCATCTTCCTATATCTTTTTTATCCTCTTAATCTTCCTCCTTCTTCCTTTCCAATCTTTTACTTCTATCTTTTCATCTTCGGACAAAATGAAAGCAGATAGAGAGCAGAGGTAGACAGTAGACAGGGGTAGAAAGTCGCTTTGTGGTAGACGGGAAAAGGTCTCCGTGTAATTAAGTTTCAGGTGATGATAGTTATAAAAAAGCTATCGGTAGATGAAAGTAGAAATTAGTAGTTGTTAAGGGAAGAGCCGAGGGAAGATGGAAGTACATATTGCGAAAGCTAAGGGTGGATGAAGATAGAAATTGTAGATCGTGGGATGTCTAAGGGTAGATGAAAGTAGGAATAGTACAAGGAGATTTAAGGATATGTGAAAGTAGAAATAGTAGTTGGCGAGAGATTAAGGGTAGGTAAAAGTAGAAGTAGTCGTTCATGGGAGATTTAAGTGTAGATAAAAGTAGAAATAGTCGTTCATGGGAAATCTAAGGGTAGATGACAGTAGAAAAAGTAGTTTATGGGAGACTTAAAAGTAGATACAAGGAGAAATAGTCATTCACAGGAGATTTAAGGGTAGATGAAAGTAGAAATGGCATTTCACAGGAGATTTAAAGGTAAAAGAAAGTAAAGATTACTAGTAGTAGACGAACATAAAAAATATAAATAATAGTCCAAAAGTGACAGTGAAAGTCCGAAAGCAGGAATGATAGATTGCTGGTGGGAAAAAAGAGAGAGAAAAAAGGGAATGAAATGCAAAGATGACAGTACACCAAGAAGTGATAAATCTGAAATGAGGATACAAGTTACATATCGTGCCACCCTTGCGTCACGCTGAATAATCTGTCACGTGTCACGTCTCGCTCCATTACGGAGTGTCACGTTGGCACCTCGTGGGAGTATTTCGGTCTGCTGTGCCTCGTGGATTTGCATAGGAAATGGGGAAAATGAGAAATGGTTAGGAAGGAATAGATGAGAAGATAATGGTAATGAGGTTTGGTTGAGGGAGAGAGTAAGGAGAAGGGAGGGAGAGGGGGGAGGGGAGTGAGGGAACCGGATAGAGGGTAAAGGTAGAGAGAGAGATAAGAGGATTGGGGGAAATGAGGAAAGTAGAAAGAGAAAGAGAGGTATAGTATGTGGTAGAGAAGAGAGGAAGAGAGAGAGAGAGAGAGAGCAACTTGGCCGCGACCCGCCAAAGCAAAGTCATATGAAATATTGATCATTAAGTCACAAAATATTGCTTCACGCGGCGTAACTCCGCCATGTATGCGAGAACATGCAATAGACACCAGAGACGTCACTGAAAAACAAGGAAAAGAGGGAATGGAGATGAAGAGGGGAAGAGGGAAGGGATAGAGTAGCGGGGGTGGGGTGGGGGGTGGCATCCCTTTGTGAAGCGCGTGACCTTTTTCGACCTTCAGGACTCTCAGAACTCCTTTCTTTAAAGGCTTAGCTACCCCTTCGCATTCACAGCGTGTTGGTACTTTGTCAGTCATATTTAACCCTTTGAGCTTCGGGATTTCGCAGCGTCGAACATCGCAGTAATTCCGTGAACTGTTTGCCGTTACCCGTTAGAACAGCAGAACGGGTAACGTGATGTAACATGAGTACGTGTTCTCACTGATTGTCTACTGGACAGTAACGCCGCAGATAACAGGAATGGACGTGACGCAATGGACGTGACGCGTAACAGAATTTATATATTTTGTGTGTAATTCTGGCTCATGTCGACAGCGGGGCGAGCCACGGGCCGCGCCGAGTGGGTTTGTGAGTCGACATCTGCGGGAAGGTCTTCTTCCTCGTTTCGTTTTTCCTGTTTTTTTTCTTTCTTCTTTTCTTCTTCCTTTGTTTGGGAAACGTTGGTATTATACTTTGAGCGTGTGAACGTTGTTGACTTTAAACAGTTTCGGCGTTTTGTTAACATTTCCGTTAGGTCTGCCGCTTTACTGTTTTCTCTCTCTCTTTCTCTTTCTCTGTCTCTTTTCTTCCTCTCCCTCTATCCCTCACTCCCTCCCCCCACCCCCTATTTCCCTCCCTTTCCCTATCCCCTTCCCCCTCCTTCCTCCCTTTTCCCCTCCCCTCTCTTTCACCCTTTCCCCTCTCCTTCCCCCTCCCCCTCCTCTCCTTCACCCTCCCCTCCTCTCCTTCACCCTGCCCTCCTTTCGTTCACCCTCCCCCTCTCCCTCCCCTCTCCCCTCTCCTTCCCCTCTCCCTCCCCTCTCCCCCTCTCCCTCCCCCTCTCCCCCTCTTCTTCCCTCTCGCCCCTCTCTCTGCATCCACGCGCTTCCATTAACATTATATCCCTTGCGATGATGTGGACGCTTCTCGCATTAGTAGGAATTTTGGTGTTGTTATATCACAACGTGCCAGTTTTATCGCGTTAACACGAGGAAGCCCACACACGCCCAGTGTAACAGGATCGACCTGATATCAGGAGATTTGGGCGGAGGTCACATGTACTCGGCGTGTGTGTGCGTGTGCGTGTGTGTGTGTGTGTGTGTGTGTGTGTGTGCGTTTGTGTGTGTAGGGGGAGAAGAGATGGCTATGAGAAGTTGAGATGATTAGCAAACTTATGTGATGGTAGGTATGTTTAAAGTCTCGTTCTTATGCTCTCTCTCTCTCTCTCTCTCTCTCTCTCTCTCTCTCTCTCTCTCTCTCTCTCTCTCTCTCTCTCTCTCTCTCTCTCTCTCTCTCTCTCTCTCTCTCTCTCTCTCTCTCTCTCTCTCTCTCTCTCTAACACACACACACACACACACACACACACACACACACACACACACACACACACACACACACACACACACACACACACACACACACACACCCATATTTCCTCACTCACCCCTCCCACCCCCCTCGCCCCGTTATCCATTTTCCTACCTATAACCGCCTCTTAGAACCTCTCTTTGGCTGGCCTTGCAGCGGCGGAGGGAATGAATGCAACGCGGAGAGCAATTTTGCCAACGAGAGAGTGTGTGGCAAGAGCTGGGAGGAAAAGCTGCTCTGCTTGACAATCAGCTGCATCCTCTGGCGTCTCTCTGTGTGTCTCTTCTGTTGTTTATGTTGTTGTTTTTTTCTCTGGTTCTGGATTATTACTACGTTTTTTTTATGGTGTGTTTTTGTTTTTATTTTGTAAGGTCTGTTTTGTCATGGTTGGTTTGCGTGCGTCTCTTCTATTTTTATTTATTTTATTTTTTCATTTATTTATTGTCAGTATTTTTGTCGCGTTTTCTTCTTCCTTATCTATTTATTGATGTTATTATATTTATCATTATTATTTTAATCATGGTTATTGTTATTTAGTTGTTATTTTTATATTACTGCTACTACTACTATCATCTACAAGTTTTATTATCATCAAAATAATCTTAATTTAATCATCTAATTATTCTTGGTATTAGTTTTCCTATATTTTTGTGTTTTTTTTTCTATTTTCCTCATAGGGCTATGTACCTTATTTCACTCTACTACTTTGCATCTCCTTTTTATGTGTGCTTTTTATGTCACTTTCTTCTCTCTTATCGTAATTCTCTCTCTCTCTCTCTCTCTCTCTCTCTCTCTCTCTCTCTCTCTCTCTCTCTCTCTCTCTCTCTCTCTCTCTCTCTCTCTCTCTCTCTCTCTCTCTCTCTCTCTCGATCCGTCTCTTTCGTTCCTCATTTATTTTCCGCTGCTGCTCCCTCCCCTCCCTTTAAATCATCTTCGGTCTCTCTCAATCGTTCCCGTGTTGCCAGTTCCTAAATTATCATACGTGTGTTATGCCCACTCTTCGTTCGGACACTCGAGAGCCGTCAGTTATTATTTATTTATTTATGTTTACTGTTTTTTTCTATTTTCATATTTTTTACTTACTGTCGCTGTTTCTGTTTATTGTTTTGTTTATTATTAACTGTTGCTTTATCTATCTAAAAAAAAAGTTATGTTGTTTATTCTGTTCGTCTGTGAGCACAAGCCAAGTCTTTGGGTCCAGTTCATGCGGAAACACACGCACACACGCACACACGCGGCGACAGATCACGGCAGACACGGCAGACCCGTACCGCAAACGTGACATGGGGGGTGAGGGAGGGGGACGGGAGAGGGGGATGAGGGATGGGGAAGGGGGAAGGGAGAAGGGAGAAGGGGGTGATGGGAGAAGGAGGATGAGGGAAGGGAGAAGGAGGGTGAGGAATGGGGAGGGGAAGGGAGAAGGGAGTGAGGGAAGGGGAAGGGGAAGGGAGAAGGGAGGAACAGAAGGTGGAATTAAGAGGGAAGAAAGGAAAGAACGGACAGAGGAAGAGAGAAGAAAAAGAAGGTGAACAGAAGAGAGGAAGGGAGAAGGGAAGAGATAAAAAAAGAAGAGGAACAGAAGAGAAGAAGGGAGAAGGGAAGAGAAGAAAAAGAAGAGGAACAGAAGGTGGATTCTAAGAGGGAAGATAAAATAAAAGGACGAAGAGAGGAAGGGGCAAGGTAGAGAAGAGAGTCGGACGGATATTTGATATAATATACTTATTCCTGACGAGGCGTGCGGGGCGTGGGCGGGTCAGGGAGACATCTGTGCTCGGGGGAGGGGGGAGGAGGGGGTGATGGTGAGCCTGGTGACGTAGGAGGCGTTTTTTTTTTTTGAAAATTTCAATAGTGTCGTTCGTCAGTGGAGAGGAAGTCTTTTTATTTTGTTTATTTGTTTGTTGGACAGATACACCTGATTGATTATTGGGAAAAAATGATTTTGTGAATTTATGTGTTTATTGTATACTTACGAAATTATGCGTTCGTGTGTCGCCTGTTTGTCCTTTTTTCATTATTTATATTGTTATTATAAAATGTCGTTGATGGCGATGATAATAATGAGTTACGGTGATAAGGGGACAGTTGTAATTATGTCAATAAGAATGAAGGTTAGATGAATGATAATGGCAGTGAGAGTGATAATTATAGTGGTTCTTATTATACCAATAGATTAATGATAACTATCATTATTGTTAGTAGTAGTAGTGTTAGTATTATTATTGTAATTATTAATGTTAGTATTATCATTATGATTATTATTATTAGTGTTAGTATTAGTGTTAATTTTATTGTTATTATAATCATTTTTATTGTTCAATTATCATTATTATTATTATTATTATTATTGTTATTATCATTTTTGTTGTTCAATTATTATTATTGTTATTGCCGTTGTTATTGTTGTTGTTATTATTGTTACCACTATTATTATCATTTTTAAGCATGATAACGATGATACCCATACCAATAATTGTAAAAGCAACGATGATAATAACGACAATACCAAATAATGATCCTTATTACCAAAATCCAAACAGCGAAGAAGTTGACCGTATCCCTCACACAACCTTCTCATAAACCTGAATGAGATTTCTCGTATTGAATCATCTGCCGCCTCGTAGCTGTTTTATAATGGTATCGTTATTCCTGTTGCATTATCTGAGATCTCATCCGTGTCTCTCCCTCTCCCGCAGGTAACATGTGATGCCGCCGCACCTGCCGCGATAGCAGCGTTCACGTGAGCTCGCTTTGCTTGTGTGCTTGCGTGTGTTGATGTTTGTTTTTGTGGGCGTGTGGGTGGGTGTGTTTGTATGTGTGTGTGTGTGTGTCTGTGTGTGTGTGTGTGTGTGTGTGTGTGTGTGTGTGTGTGTGTGTGTGTGTGTGTGTGTGTGTGTGTGTCGGTGTGTCGGTGTGGGTGTGGGTGTGTATGTTTTTGGGGGTTGTGTGCTTGCGTGTGTTGATGTTTGGTTGTGTGGGTGTGGGTGTGAACGTGTGTGTGTGTATGTATGTATGTATGTATGTATGTATGTATGTGTGTGTTTTAGGGGGTTTGTTTGTGTGAGTGTGGGTGTGGACGTGTGTGTAAGTGTTTGTTTGTGTTTGTGTGGGTATGGGTGTGAACGTGTGTGTGTGTATGTATATATGTGTGTGTGCGTGTGTTTTAGGGGGTTTGTTTGTGTGGGCGTGTCTGTAGATGTTTGTTTTTGTGTGTGTGGGTGTGTTTGGGGAGGTTGTTTTTGTGGGTGTGAGTGTGGACGTGTGTGTTGATGTTTATTATTGTGGGTGTGGGTTTGGGTGTGTGGACGTATGTGTGTTGCGTTGTTTGTGGATGTAGGACTTTGTTTGTTTATGTCGGGGGTGTATGTTTATGTGTGTGTGTGTGTGTGTATGTATGTATGTATGTATGCATGCATGCATGCATGCATGTGTTGTGTGGTTGAGTAATAAAGAGAGAGGGAGGGGCAGACACTGTATGTAAGTAAAGGAAATGTTGTATGTACGTTTCCTAATAAGTATGCGAATCCATATATGTATTTTTTACCATGAAAGAATCTACTGAAAAAAATATATAAAATGAAACGAAGCCAATAAAAGACTTGCACTGAAAGACTGGCCTAGACAAAGTGTGGAGAAGGTTGTGAAGAAAATTATAGGAGAAGAAATATAGAGAGAAAGGGTAAATCGTAGATGGAGAAGGAGAGAGAAAAGAGAGACAAAAAATATGAAAAGAGAATATGCACAGGGAAAAAAATTGAGAGAGACAGAGAGAGAGAAATAGAGGGAGAGAGAGAGAGAGAGAGAGAGAGAGAGAGAGAGAGAGAGAGAGAGAGAGAGAGAGAGAGAGAGAGAGAGAGAGAGAGAGAGAGAGAGAGACGGGAAGAGAGAGACGGGAAGAGATTGGGGGAAAGGAAGAGGGAAAGGAGAAATTCAGGAGAGGGGAGGAAGGGATATAGAGCAGAGGAAGACATGGAGGTGGAATGAGGGGGAAGAGGGAGGGAAAGAAAGAGGGTGGGAGAGAAGAAAGATAGAAGGGAGAGACAGAGAATAGGTTAAGAGTGAAAGACAGAAGGCGGATAAAGGAGAGAAGGTAAGAGAAAGAAATAGAGGACAGAGATGGGGGGTAAAGGTAAGAGAGAGAGAGATGGTGGGGGAAGGGAAGAAACAGAGGACAGGGAAGGGAGAGAGAGCGAGAGAGAGGGAGAAGAAAGAAAGCGAGAGATAAAGGGAGGGATAGGGAGAGAGATAGGATGGGAAAGGGAGGAAGGAGGGATAGAGGGGAGGGACAGAGGACAGGGGGAAGGGAGGGTAAGGAGAGAGAGAGAGAGAGAAATAGAGAGGGGAGAAGAAAGAAAGCGAGAGATAAAGGGAGGGGAATAGGGAGAGAAACATAGGATGGGAAAGGGAGGAAGGAGGGATAGAGGGAGGGACAGAGGACGGGGAAGGGAGGGAAGGGAGAGAGAGAGAGAGACCGAGGGCGGGGGAGGGGCACCGGATGGAGCTCTTTAAAGATGATAAACTGCTAACATGTCCTCGCTGGGGCCATTGGGGAGGGGGAGCGGGGGGGGGGGGGAATGAAAGAGTTAAAAAAAAAAAGCTAAGAATGAGGAACAAGAGACGAGAAAAAGAGATGATGGAATTCGAGGATAGGTGAAAAGGGGATTAGGGAAGAAAGGATAGACAACTTAAGAGGAAGAAGAAGAAGAAAGGAAATAAGGAGAAGCGGGATTATGGGAATGGGAATGAAGAAAAAAATGGAACTTAACAAAAGAGAAGAGAAACAGTAAAATGGGGACGAGAGAGAGAGAGAGAGAGTAATGAGAAAGATAGAGACAGAGCGACGAAAAAGACGGAGACATGAGAAAGAGAAAGATAGACAGAGACCTAAGAAAGAGAAAGAGAAAGAGAGAGAGAGAGACATGAGAAAGAGAAAGAGAGAGAGAGACATGAGAAAGAGAAAGAGAGACAGAGACAGAGACCTAAGAAAGAGAAAGAGAGAGACACACACACCATCAGAGAGACACAGACGGAGACAGACACAGACACAGAGAAAGTGCAGAGAGAGAAAGACCCAAAAGAAAAGCAAGCAAGGAAGGGAGGGAGAGAGGGAGGCAGGGAGACAGCCCATGAAAGGCCAGAAGATGAGTGAGTCCGCGGGAAGGGAGAGCCTCGAATGCCAAGGGAGACTGGGCGGTCGAAATGCCCTTTGGACTCCATGGAGGAAGAAGGTTCACATCGCCTTTCATCTCCGGAGGGCGAGCGGGATGGGCGGGATGGGTGGGGGGTGGGCGGGATGGAAGGGGGTGGGCGGGATGGCCGGGGGTGGGCGGGATGGCCGGGGGTGGGCGGGATGGAAGGGGGCGGGCGGGATGGACGGGGGGTGGGCGGGATGGAAGGGGGCGGGCGGGATGGACAGGGGGGTGGGCGGGATGGAAGGGTGGTGGGCGGGATGGAAGTGGGTGGGCGGGATGGATGGACGGAAGATGGACGAGATGGGCGGAGGCGGGCGGGATGGAAGGGGATTTAAACGGGGTAGTCTTTGGGGGGGCGGAAGGAATTGTGGCTGGGCTGAGGGTTGAGGGGTGGGGTGTGGTGGGGATAGGGTCAGTAAGGGAGTCCTGTGGATTGCAGATCGCTAGGTCTTTCCTTTCTTTCTTTCTTTTGTCTTTTTCTATCTCTCTCTCTTTCTTTTTCTCTCTTTCTTTTTCTCTTTTTCTTTCTTTTCCTCTCTTTCTTTCTTTTTCTCTCTCTTTCTTTCTTTCTCTTTCTTTCTTTCTCTTCTTTCTCTCTTTCTTTCTCTCTCTTTCTCTCTTTCTCTCTCTCTCTTTCTCTCTTTCTCTCTCTCTCTCTCTCTCTCTCTCTCTATATATATATATATATATATATATATATATATATATATATATATATATATATATATATATATATATATATATATATCTTCCCTTTATCTCTCTTGGTTATAGTTTATACAGATGGAACTGCATGACGCTGTTAAACAGTGATGTTTGTAAGCCTCTTCAGTACGCGATAAATAAATCAAAATTTGTTTATGTGTGCTGCCTCTGTTCTTTAAATATTGGTATAACAATTTTTTTCGGTTTGTAACTTACTTTCTTCCTGCTTGATGCTGAAATTCACTCTTTTCTTCTTGTTATTATGGTTATTATTGCTATCATCATAAATATTGTTGTTTTTGTTATTATTGTTAATATTATTTTCGCACAACAAAGAGACCTGCCAATATGGAATTGAAGAATAACGATTTTATTTTCCTTCTTTGTGAACACTTAAGCGGATTGTGTTTTTGTTTGTTTGTTGTGTGTGTGTTTTCTTTCTTTCTTTTTTTATAGAATACACACGTTGATTTATTAAATGGCGACAGTCTTTGTGTGGCAAGCCTGGTCACGGTTTGTTCTCGTCGCCATGCGCTACATCGGACATGAGTTTTGCGGCGAAGTTCGGATCATTTTTATCTTTTTTACGTAAAGCGGATAACAGCGAGGTTAAAAAAAATAGGATGAGGTCAGCATTTTTAATTGGAAGCGTGAAATAGCACATGTTTCCTATCCTATTAGCGCCCGTCGGTCACTACGCGCTAATTTCATTTCGCACTTGAAATGAGGTGCGGGTGTGTGTATGGCGGGCGTGTGTGTGTGTGTGTGTGCTTGTGTGTGGAAGCTGCGTGTGCATGTCTGCGTGTGTGTTTGTGTTTGTGTGTGTGTGTATGGCGGACGTGTGTGTGTGTGTTTGTGTTTGTGTGTGGAGGTTACGTGTGCATGTCTGCGGGTGTGTTTGCGTGTGTGCATGTCTGCGTGTGTGTTTATGTGTGTGTATGGCGGACATGTGTGTGTGTGTGGAGGTTACGTAACGTGTGTATATCTGCGGGTGTGTGTGTGTGCATGTCTGCGTGTGTTTGTGTGCGTGCATGTTTGCGTGTGTGGTGTGTGTGTGTGTGTGTGTGTGTGTGTGTGTGTGTGTGTGTGTGTGTGTGTGTGTGTGTGTGTGTGTGTGCGCGCGCGCGTCTGTGTGTGTGTGTGTGGGGGGGGCGTAGGTGCATTATTTACGGTTTTGTTTCTTCTTTACTATGATATAGAGCTAATCAGCTTAAAATGAAATATCTTTATCGCAACAGTCATACGAAATACTCCTAATTTTGATAGGCTTAGAAATAGTATTATCTCTCAAGAAAATGTCAAAATAGAACAGAAAAAAGGAAGTTGAATATAGGCCTATGTCTCTTGATTTTACACACGGCTGTCACACGCTGTTCATAGCATATTTGATGACTGTAGAGAACTATTGAAAGACTTGACTCACACGTGCATAGCGGCCACGGCTTTTAAAAGTTACTAAGACTGAGTGCAATGATTCGATTTTGTAACTCTCTTTGAAGCCAACTGGGATTCTATTGATTTAGAATCTGAATATTCACCAGGCATTCAACTCCTTTTTGGAAGAGTTGTTAGTGATTTTTGAAAGCACGGGCATACGGTGAAGTCATTCTGGTGTGAAAATTTCACCTCAGTCTCTCTCTCTCTCTCTCTCTCTCTCTCTCTCTCTCTCTCTCTCTCTCTCTCTCTCTCTCTCTCTCTCTCTCTCTCTCACACCCTCTCCCTCTCCCTCTCCCTCTCCCTCTCTCTCCCTCTCTCTCCCTCTCCCTCACCCTCCCCCTCACCCTCTCCCCTCTCCCTCCCTCCCTCCCTCCCTCCCTCCCTCCCTCCCTCCCTCCCTCCCTCCCTCCCTCCCTCTCCCCCCTCTTTGCCTGTGTATGTATAATCAGAATTCATGTCTGTGTGCATACTCTACGTCCGAGTGTTGTCGCGTGTGGATTTGCGTGCGTATGCACGCGTGTGTATCCGCGCGCGTGTTAGAGAGTCCTTTGTCCTTTAAGGAACCGTCTTGCAGCTCCTAGAAGTGGCAGCTCGGGCAGGATGGCAGCCAGGAAAGCCTTTGTGCAGTCAAGGATGTGTCACGATTGAATATTGCAGCCAATAAAACTCTGTCTTCGGCGCTGTAGGATAGGCGGGTCGAGAGAGAGAAACCTTTGACTAAGTTTTATGAGAGAGGGAGAGGGTGGGACGGAGGGAGGGGGGAAGAGAGGGGAGAGGGAGAGGGAGAGGGAAGGGAAGGGAAGGGGAGGAAGGGGAGAGGGAGAGGGGGAGGAATGGGAGAGAGGGAGGGGAAAGGAGAGAAAGAGAAAGGGGAAGGAGGAAAGGGAGGGAGAGAGAGAAAGGAAAGAAAGAGAGGGAGAGGGAGAAAATTTAATGGAAGAAAGAGAGGTAGAGAGGGAGAAAATATAGAGAGAAAGACAGAAAACAGAAAAAAAGAGAGAAGAGAGCCAGTGATGGAGCAAGATCGCCCGTGATGTGGATTTACCTGAAGAGATCAGGAACCGGATTTCTACTGGATCCCGGTAAATCTTTTCACTGCACGGGTCCCATTTATTTGAGATCTCTATACCCCAATGAGGAGATGTTGCGTAATTTGCAAAGTGTAAATTTAGGTGTGCGGAATCCAGACGTCATTTATTTTCGTCCGCGGAGAACGCATTTCCCGCCGCGCCTTTGTTGTTTGTTTTGACGGAATCAGCTGATTTCTCTCTCTCTCTCTCTCTCTCTCTCTCTCTCTCTCTCTCTCTCTCTCTCTCTCTCTCTCTCTCTCTCTCTCTCTCTCTCTCTCTCTCTCTCTCTCTCTCTCTCTCTCTCTCTCTCTCTCTCTCTCTCTCTCTCTCTCTCTCTCTCTCTCTCTCTCTCTCTCTCTCTCTCTCTCTCTCTCTCTCTCTCTCTCTCTCTCTGTCTCTCTCCCTCTCTCTGTCTCTCTCCCTCCCTCG
>NC_091575.1:21810839-21823339 GCF_042767895.1 Penaeus vannamei
CTTCATTGAACATTGCTTGTTGAAGTTATTGTTTGCTGCTTTTAGCACAACCTCTAAGAATGCCAAATTTTATAAAAAAAAAAAAATTTGCTGAAATATGAATACATATTTTTATTAGACTCACAGAACACACTTGTTTGGAAAGAAGAAAAAAAATCCTACAATCTTCAGTGACAATTACCCTCTTAGCATGACCATACAGTTTTCATTTTATCAGTATGATATAGTTTTGCATAGGCATTTGGGGATCAAGCTTTTTCAGTATATATCTAATGGATGTAACATTTTCAGGTTATCCATTGCTCACTTTAATATTTATTTAACCTCCAGATCAACATCATTTGCTTATTTTATAAATTTGTTCAGAGGAAATCTCATAACACACTCCGTACACAGAACTATTTATTTTTTGTTAGTCTCAGATAGAAAGATTTGTTTATTTGACTTTGAATGGGGAATAGTGCTCTTCACAGATAGACCTTAAAGTTGATATGTTACACATCAAGTATAAGAACTTTGTAATGAATTCCATACAAGTATTAGTATTAGTAAACCTAAATAAACATAGGTTGTGAATTTTTCATCAATAATAAGTTAAGGTTACTCAAGGAGTGGAGAGACTATTTCTGATGCAAGAAAATTAGGGAAAGAAAGTTGCAGAGAGAGTAACAATGTACTTCTGTTGAACAGTAGAATTGTTATAACATAATATTGAAGTATATTATCACTGGCAAAAGAATTATGAATAAAAGTTTACAAGTATGTGAAGAGTTGTGCTTCATATGTAAATAGCCTGATATTGCGATTTTGTATAATTCTTTGTTAGTTGTCTTGAATTTATATAAAATTGTTGCTGCAGCATTATTTAGAACAGAAAATAACAACTACCTCTGACTGTACCCTAAAACTTTACAGCAAATAAAAGCAGCCGAGCGCTACCTCAAGAGGATAGAGTATCATCTGAGTAAACTGGAAGATTTGCAAGACCAGTACACGCTGCACCAGAAACTGCGTGATGGGGTAAGACTGACTCTCTCCCTCTCCCTCTCCCTCTCCCTCTCCCTCTCCCTCTCCCTCTCTCCCTCTCCCTCTCCCTCTCCCTCTCCCTCTCCCTCTCCCTCTCCCTCTCCCTCTCTCTCTCTCCCTCTCTCTCTCTCCCTCTCCCTCTCTCCTCCTCTCTCTCTCCCTCTTCCTCTCCCTCTCCCTCTCCCTCTCCCTCTCCCTCTCCCTCTCCCTCTCCCTCTCCCTCTCTCTCTCTCTCTCTCTCTCTCTCTCTCTCTCTCTCTCTCTCTCTCTCTCTCTCTCTCTCTCTCTCTCTCTCTCTCTCTCTCTCTCTCTCTCTATCTCTCTCTCTCTCTCTCTCTCCCTTCTTCTTCTCCTTCTCCTTTCTCTCTGTCCCCTCTTCCCTTTATCATTCCCTCTCTCTGAATTCTGGTTAAAAAAAAAAAAAAAAATATATATATATATATATATATATATATATATATATATATATATATATATATATATATATATATATATATTTTATATATATAGACACACACACACACACACACACACACACACACACACACACACACACACACACACACACACACACACACACACACACACACACACACACACACACACACACACACACAGTGAATGCACTGTAATGCATGTGATACAGTCATGATATGATTATTGAAATTAATTTTTCACAATTATGTCCATAGTAGCTTGCTATTTCACTCTTTTTTTTTATAAACTTTAGGGACAAAAATGTTTTATATTTATTAATGATGCACCTTTCTTGGTAATACAGGTCAGAACAATGGCATATGCTTATGCCCTCTCACCTGGGAAGGAGAAAGCATCTGCTCTCAGCAATGTGCGTTCAGGGTATAGGGAATGTACGGAAACGCTTTGTGCGCTGGAAGTCCAGATTGAGCAGTTGATTGGTACATTAACATTAGAAATGAAAGGTATGATAGCTTTTTCCTTTCTTGAAATATGAGTGTTCATGTTGAATGAATGTGGAACTTTAGAGAGAGAAAAAAAAATTCTTTGGACAGAGAGTATGAGAGAGAAATTGCAATTTGAATGAAATATTCTTTAAAAGATAATTATTATTTCTTATAACTAAACCATGCATTGCTCTAATGATAACCAGGAATGAGAGCCTCTAATGGCATTCTTACATTTGCAGGTATTCAAGGTTTTGCACGACTATGTCCAGGAGACGTGTTTGAAGTAACCCTAAAGCATGGGACACAGAAGTGGAAGTCTCGTGGACGAGTGTGCAAGGACAACTCTCAGACATGGGATAACCAGAGGACTGTCATCAAGGGACTTATTGGGGAAATGGTAAGTTCTTGGGAAGAAAGCAGTGATTAAAGCATGAGGAAATGAATGGGCAATCCCACCATTTTGTTTAAGAATTTAATGATAATTTTAATTTTTTTCCTTTTTCCTAGATTTATATTCAAGATTTGATTGTTATCATTTATGGTTAAGCTTCTTTATTACATGTAGTACCTAGAAAACTACATTAGATTTTTGAATTATATTTTCTTAGTAGTTGAATAAGTGTTTAGCAATACCCTTGACAGGGTAGACGAAGCCATCTCTCATTTCTTTTTGTTTTTGAATTGGTGTGCTTGTTCATATTTATTTCATTTTTAGGTTATGTACAGTATTAGGGAGACTTAAACACAAGATGGTTTTCACACTAATTGTTTATTCCAGTTGCTTATAAAGGCAGTTGAAGTTCGAGTTTTGGGTAAGACGGTTGTGATAGGCAACAAGGTGTGTGAGACGAAAGACCTCTTCTCACCACATCCACAACTCATGACTGTCAACCTTAATCCTTCTGGCTCACTTAAACTCAACATTGTTATTACGTGGAAGTAAGTACAGGACGTCAAAGTCTTGGCAAAGGCACTTGATGATACTTTTTTTTCCCAAGTTTCTTTCTTCGCTTGAGCTTTTGAAAGTACAAAGGCTTGGTCATAGGTCAGATTGGGAGTAATATTGGCAGTTCTCTTTATTTTTTTTTTTTACCATTATGCACTGGTCTTAAAGTGGTCTGTGCTTTTAGAGGTTGAATACAGCATATTGCATAGACACTTCCCTGATAATAATTGATCAGTAACATGGAAGAACATAAGATATGGGGATGGATCTGTATAACAAGAGAAGAAGAAAGTTCATTCTTCAAGAATTAGTGCAATGCTTTGCAATTTGTACCCCTACCATAGTTGACATTAGAGGTTATAGGTAATGTTGTCTTGCTACAATAGTTACAATAATCATTATATGGACCAGAAATTTATTTTAAACTTTTAGCATATAGTGAGTATGTAATATACACGTTTTGTTACATGCAGATTGATAATTTCTTTTCTGTTATTATAATGCCATCATTTTATCACATCAAAAATTAGTATCACCTCATCACACACTCATATAAAAATGTTCATAATACCAAAGAGTTCCTGAAATTTAAGTTTAGAGTTCCTGCCAAAACCTTTTTAGCTTCATTAGAAATATTTTGGGTAGATATAACTTGTATATATTTTTATTTAGGAATCATTTTTGTGAAAATAATATCCTATAGATTGAATTATAAGTTGGTTATGAGTAATAATTTTTCCCTTAGTTTTGCAGATTGTTCATATATTGGAATTATTTTGCCCTTCTGTAATTCATAGACATTATGACTTTTAATGTAAAACCATTTTATCATTAGCCCACTTGATGGTGTGGTTGAGGACACCTTGGTCAGAACACCGAGCATGTCTGCTACATCACCCGGCAATAAGCGCAGAACTCCAGTCCTGCACACTCTCAGCTCATCACCTCCACACACTGTTGGAAGTGTAAGTGATAATAAATATTGTTATAAATCTTGATTTTTAATTGCCTATTTATTTGGAATCGGTTTATTTACTGGATTTCCTGAGTGTCATTTAATGATGAATAAATTATGTTTTTTGTGAATGTAGGTTCCCTCCGGCAAGGACAGCGGTCTGTCCCCAGAGTGTGATCACGATAGCAGTTTTGGTAGTATGTCTGCACGTAGCTCAACAGCAGACAGTGCAAGTCCACTGTCTGAATATCGAGGTCTGCTCTCTTCTCACGCTGCTTTGTCTACAAGAACAGATAGCAACAGTCCTGTCTCTGACTACCAGGGACTTTCAAGGAGAACAGACAGTCAGGTAACTTGCTGAATATGTTGCTGAGTAGGTTGTTGGAGAAATTATAGTGATTTTTTTTTTTTTTTTTTTTTTTTTTTTTTTTTTTTTTTTTTTTTAAGTGAGAGAGAGAAAGAGAGAGAGAGAGAGAGAGAGAGAGAGAGAGAGAGAGAGAGAGAGAGAGAGAGAGAGAGAGAGAGAGAGAGAGAGAGAGAGAGAGAGAGAGAGAGAGAGAGAGAGAGAGAGAGAGAGAGAGAGAGAGAGAGAGAGAGAGAGAGAGAGAGAGAGAGAGAGAGAGAGAGAGAGAGAGAGAGAGAGAGAGAGAGAGAGAGAGAGAGAGAGAGAGAGAGAGAGAGAGAGAGAGAGAGAGAGAGAGAGAGAGAGAGAGAGAGAGAGAGAGAGAGAGAGAGAGAACTGATGAATTATTTTGTGGTATTACAGGATTCTATTCTTTTTGATGGGCGAGATTCAGCCAGCCCACAGTGTGACAATACTGGAAATTTCACTCTTGTACGGAAGAAGGAGAGCCGCGTTGAGCAGTGGGCCAGATACTCACAGGTTAGTCTTATAGCTGTAGATATTTTGAGGGATTCTATTAACATATAAGCAAAAAATAAACAGTTAGGTCCACTTTTAATTATTATATACTAGTAGGGGATATGTTTATCCTGTACTTCTTTAATACTGCTGACCATGTTATTCTTATGGAGAGGAGCAGACAGCTAAATCAAGAAACCTACAACTTAATAACTCATCATTCCTTTTCTGTCTCCACAGTTCAGCATCTCTCAGGGTTCAAACATGGATCTGATGTCTCGATCCTTCTCCCACATGTCCTCATACTCAGCTGGTCTCTCTCCCACAATGTCCCAGTCCCTTTCTCACCAACTGGACCTGCTCGGCACAGAGCCTGAGTCACTAAGGTGGGGGGATGGGCAGCATTGGGATGAGGCCAACCCACCTCTTACTCTTAAAAAGGTACCTAGATATTGGTGTGTCAGAGTTGGAAGGGTCAGCTAAATGTGAAACAGAACACTATAATTTTCATATAACCTGAATAGAAAAATATTTTGAATTATTGCATTTTATGCATATGCACTTTGATTTTGTAGGTTGTAAGTCGACTGCGGACTTGCTTAGAAGACATCCAGGGACAATTTCCACAGCTTCATACTTTGGAGGAGGCTGTCCTGGAACTGGATGATATGTGCAGGGTAAGAAAGTTGGTTATTTTATTCTTTTAGTGCTGAAATTTAAGGCAATGCCTGTTTATTTTGAGAGTTTAAAGAAAAAACAAAGAAACATATGGCATGGTTAAAGCTACTATAATGAAGGCTGAGAATTATATGTGTTTGTAAAGTGTTTGTTATCTTTCATGCTTTTGCTTGTTTATAAGACAATAATTTGTTTTTTGTTTGATATGGTTGTACCACATCCTGCAAGATTGTTAGAGGATCCAGAACAAGTTTACTATATGATACAGGAAGGCATTCTTGAATGACAATAAAACCTAATCCCTTACATGAACAAGAACCTAAGAAACCCTGAATTCCATCATGCATCTTTTGTCAGTTATACCATCATCTGTGTGGTGAACCTTGCTGTTATAACTAAAATGACCTGCTGCTTTATAATTTTTAACAGTAGATTGGAGAGAGCAAATTCTTTTAGGTAATCAGGATAGAGTTGATAATTGAGTACCCTGAATTTTTTAAATTATGCCATGGACGAATTTGAAAAACTTGAATTTGATTGTATATATCGCCTGAAGTTAATGAACAACAAACATGTAATATTAAACTTATAACTTCCCTATGCCATATAAGGTGGGAACCAGTAATACAGTCCTCTGTTGCTAATAAGGACAATGTGTGGAACAGCTCTGTATAGATGTATTTGAACTGTTTGAGTGGGCAGGCATTCATGGAAATATAATGGAAGAAATAGGGAAGAATACCCGGGTATTTTTCAAAATATGTTATAAACTGAATGAGACTGTAGAAAGAAAAATGTAGCAGCATCGTGGCATCATCATTTGGAATAAAAGGCAGCTTAAGCTACTGAAATTTTTTGAAGTGTCTGTGTGCAGAATTATTTGCCATTTTTCAGTAGATAGAAGTAAAAAATTATATTTTCAGGATGTGTATGTTATATTGCACCAAACATTCAGCATGCTTTCAGAAATGTGACAGTGATATTGGACTATCTTTACTCGGTTATCTTACTATTGAAGTCCTAGTCCTGCATTGAGATGCCTCTAAAGGCACAAAGGACCAGAAGGAATTTGAATAACTAAAGTGACAGTACTTTTTCAACACAAGACTTGATACATTAATACCATTTATTATCAGAAATAGGTTTCACTTTTGCCAAAGATATTTTCTAATAGTACACTCTTGTCAAGTCATTTGCATTAAGTGTATGCCAGTTTCCGATTAGTTAAATGAAATAGAATTTACCCCATCTTAAAATTTCAGAATTGCCGAAGCAGACGTGACAGCAACACTTCCGAAATTAGCCTTTCAGTTGAATCTGCGTTAGAATGCTTCGACTTCCTTAATGCTGAATGTGATGATGATTTTGAAGATGATAATCCAGATGTAAGTTCTAAATCATCTTGCTGACTGTTATTAGTAAATTTGATAGTTTAAGGCTTAGATTGATAAACTGTTCCATAGTCAACTATTAATACTAAATCTAGTTTATAAAATATAATAATAACAAATAAATACCTAGAAGGCTTTTTTATTAAACTTTCTAATTTGAAGACTGTGTGATTTTTCTTAATTAACCCATTTGGATACAAGTGGATAAAACCTCTTGATGATGTCTGCCAATAAAACCTACTGATATCCTCCTGCAAGAGATGCATCACTTAGTAAACCCACATGGCTTGTTCTCATCAGGCATGTGAGGAAAAGAAGAAAAAAGAAGCAGCGGCTGTCTTTGCGGGTCCATCATTACCAGACACAAGTCAACCTCTGGTCACTGGAACACCTCAGTTGGATTCTTTCCTCTACACTCATCTGAAACATGCTCTTCAGTTGTTGCAGGTAAGGGTAATTGTATCTTTATCATCTTGGTGATGGACAAAGTGAAGTGGTATTATTTGTTAACATTTTCCTTTTGGGAATCTGTGGACTGAGGAAAATCTTATTCCCTTTTCTGTTTTGTTTCTGATTCCTGTATCCACACTTGCTATAATTCATATCAAAAGGAAAAAATGCATAAGTTAGTATTTGTAATTCTTTACTCTGAGATTTGAGAAACCATGCAAAATCCTTTATAAATGACTTACTGTTCCATTGCTTCCACAGCATCTTGGATCATTTGGGCCCCTCAGGAGCAAAGAACGACACTCATTACAGCTCCTAGAGAATGAAGGGCAACTTGTAGCTAGAGTTTTAGCCCATAGACACAACTTTGACAGTCTTAAACCACAGCATATTATCACAGTTCCACATGTACAGGTCAGTAGTTCATATGCATATAGCTTAACCACTTGCCGCATGCATATATATGCCATGGCCACAGTATGTTTAATTGAGTAATTGTTTTTACATATAGATGGCTCCACAAGTACTAAGTCACCAATGAGCCAATTACGAGAACTACCTGTCTCACCTGTTTACTCCTATCCTTGATTTTCAATAATGTTATCTAGTATTTGATACTGGTGTTAATGTTGATAATATAGTAATTATAATGTTTTTAACAATTTTGATAGCATTAGTAAAGAGTATTTTCCCACTATTTCAAGGAAAGGTGAAGTCACAAGATCTACTAATTGACTCCTTTGTGGCTAAGCATTGGCAGAGCCTTCTATGTACAGAAACATTTAACAAAACAAAACTAAAGTGAACACAACATTGGGTTAAAAAGTATCTCAGGATGTGTATAAATTTTCTTTACACCTACTAATTGAGCTTTAAATGTTTACGCTTCAGAACTGTGTTTTATGATGGTAATTTAAGGCTTTACAGTAAAGTGAGACCAAGTGTTTTCAGTTTTTAAATTATTTTTATTAAGAAACTATATTTATCAAACTAACAGCAATTCATTTAATTAAATAAAATGGATCTATTCAGGTTCTTTGGGACTCTGTGTCTGGAGGAGATGATTGGTGTATCCAAGGACAAGCAGTTGTAAATGGTTTACAGCAGCTCGTGTCAACTTTAGTGGATCCGACAGTACCAGGTTTAGCAAGAAGAGGTAAGTGCATCTTTTTATACTTGGGAGTGAGAGCATGTGTGTGTGTTCATCAGTAAAACCCAGGCAGCCTTTACTATCACTACCACTAGGTTACAAATACACTCCCCTGGATTTGTTGTATCTAGACTGGCTCCTCCCCCCCCCCCCTTTTTTTATGATGGTGATTATGATAGTAATTAAGAAAACTGCTGACAAGATCACTGATTATAGATCCTCATTATATGAAAAAAAAGAAGATTAATTGTAGGATCTGGACAATGAATGCTTTAGGTTCCCTGTTAGCACACCAAAGCCAGGGGCTAAATGGGCAATACTTATTAAGCCTGATCCCATAGTCAGATAATGTTAATGGGACTTGGCATGTGTGTTTCTATGTATTCATGTGTGTATGTATGAGCTAAACAGCACTTTTATTTTGTATTTTCAGTGCTGGAAGACATTGTAAGATCAATGACTGATAGTGAAGAATATGATGGAAATTCAGTAGTGACTGTTGGCCACTTCCTTCAACACCTGCATAGGCCTCTTCAGCACACTGTGCCAGCTACAGCACACAATCTTGCAATTGCTGATCTTTTGCTGTCTGCAAACACAGCAAAGTAAGTATTCCAAAGTATCTTTTTCATTATAAATTTATTGATGCAAATATTTCCAATGCATAAAATAAATATTACAACTAGACAAACATTGTAACATGGGTATTTTTGTTGTCATTTTTAGCTTTTTCAATGATTAGTATCCAATTTTCCTTTTTCAATGATTAGTATCCTATTTTTTAATACAAAAAAAGAAATAGAAAGGATTTTGAAGAAAAGTCTGGATGAAACATCAACTATGGTCATATTAATGTGTATCCTTACTCTGAATGTTGTACCTGCAGAGTGGAAGCTGGACTGCAACAAATCAAAGAACCCACTACCTTCCACATCAAGATTATTGGCCACCTGCTGGCAGGGCCATCTGAGCTGCGCCATGTTACAACCAACTTCGTAAATGGCCTTGCCCATGATAACCAACTAATGAACATGGTAAGTTTGACCTCATTCCGCATGGTAAAAAGTTGTCGTAATAAATATATCAAGCTGTATATTTATTTTATTAACAAAATGGATAGTGAAATGTAAGTATTTGGGTTACTTAGATTATTTATTTTCCTTTCTCAGATTCTCGAGTTGTGTCTCTTGCTCTTGGAATCTGGCCGTACAAGTGACCGTGAGGCAGCCTGTGTCCTGCTGGGTGTATTAGCACCAATTGTCCCCTTAAACACAGAAAATAAAGAGACTGATTCAAAAAGGTCAAGCAAGAGCTCCAACAAAGCCAAGAAACATTCCTCAGCAAGTCAGGAAGGAACCCCTGAATGGCCCAACCCCATCGAGGTTTTGTCGTTCTTGCAACAAAACGATTCCAGTGGGGAAGTAAGGGAAGCAGCAAGGCGAGGACTGCTGAGTTTGGGTGCAGAGGGTCAGACAGCACTGCAACAAGTCCAGCTTTCATCACATGGGTTTCAAGGCATTGAAGTAAAGGAAAGAACCAAGCTGTAAGGCAATTAATGCTCTACTTCTGTGGGTGCAGCACAGCGGTGCAGCTTAGTGTGGGCAGAGTTAGTAAATCAAACCCTTTTCCAGTACTGGTAGTGTCTGGAAATGCTATATACAAAGAAGAGCATTGAAATTTCCTCTTTTCATTATTTTTTAAATATGTATAGTTCACTATTTCATGTATATGTTGTTCCTCTATATTGCTTTTCCAGCTTTTTTTCTGGAATAAATATGATAAAGTGCTGATTGGTAATATTATTGGTTAAAACAAAATGTTTGATTAATGCTAGATACTGTATATGTATACCATGCCAATAATAGGTCTTAGCCAACAGCTGTTCACTCAACCCTCTATTATCTGAGTAAAAATATAAATATATATATTAATTTTTGAAACCCAAATGTGATATGTGTAAATAAATAAATATGTTATATTTAATACATTATCAAAAACTTACCTATAAACATATAGATGCATGTCAGGGCTAATGACTTACTGATTTTGCTGTTCTTGGACAATAGAGGAGTGTGTTAATATGCTACATCTGCTCTCTAGCATAACTCGGTGAGCCTGAGAACTTGCTACTATACAATGAGTTATGCACAATTTACTGTAACCAGTGAAATGTTTTTACAACACTTTCTTAGTGTTATTGAGGTGTATTTTTTTTTAAGCACCATATACTCTATGCCACTTTACATACTGCATGTATAAATCTTGTACCATCTTACAAATTTACTTTATATGTGATTTATGATTTCCAGCAAATTTTATCTAGTCCTGTAATATGTAAGTGCATTTTTTAATTCATATACTTGAATCATTTGCTTGCAAGTCTTTGTTTGATGGACTTTGCAATTTCCATGTTACTGTTATATGATGCTTGTAACATGTATTCAAATAGATTAGGGAAGAAATGAAAAGAAAAAAATTCCACCCACAGTGAGTACTACAACTCTGGCTTTCACCCAACCCATGTGTGATTGTGCTTACTGTTGTCAATAGCAATGTATGTTGCAGCACCTGCAGCCCTGTTGTTCCTGTATATACTGTATGTTAAAACATTGTTCACCCTGTATATTGTTCTCCTAGCATAAGTGTGAAAATATTATACACTGTCATTTTATGCATAAAATAAAATGATTGACAGTTGCATTTGTTTCAAAGACAATATGGCCTCAACCTTCTGCAACAGTTGGGAGTAGTTATAAACCAAACTGAAGATTGACAGTTTTATTAAATATCTTAGCATTATATCTTGTTGGTACCACTTCTGCTAGTTTTGAGATAAAATGAACCCTATGGAATGCCAAGCATAAAATATATGTTGTATAAAAAATGTGTATATTAAAGATAAAATACATACACGACATTTTCATTTTCATGATACTTTAACTGATGTATTTAAATTTGTGAATTATATAGGTCAAAGGGCTTTACAGAATATGGGTAAAATATGCTGGGGTCTATAAATAACATCTGACAGACTCAAGATTAATACTATATAATTAAAACTAAAATCATAAGACAATAGCAATTTTTAAACCCTTACAAGGGAATTCAGACACAATCTCACAAACTTCAAACAAGGATTTTCATACTGCACTACCACGAACCTTTGAATTAGTAATTCTACACTGTGCAAATACCACCAAGTTAGTGTAAAAGCTGCTCTTACTCCTAATGAACATACAACATTCAGTGTAACTCAAACAATGCTACTCCTACCAGTTTACATGCAATATTAGATAAACAATTTATCACTTTAAAAACATTCTGTAAGATTCAACAGAACTCGTACAATTGAAGTCTGTGAAGGTTCTGACAGATATGTGCTTATACTGCTCTCAAAATAATAGAGTTTTTACTGGAACGGAGATATGTGCTTAAGAAATTACATTACAGATTTCTAGCTATATTGTGACAAAATAGTATTGTAGATATTTCTACATAATGGAAGATAGGAATATATAATTAACCATACCTAGACAAATCATACTGCATATCTTTTTCTTATACACAATAAGATATAAATTCTGCTCACACTGCCTGAAATCCTGCAAGAGAAAATTATATAACACCATATTTTACACTCCCAATAGTTTTGAGAAGAGTTTCAATGCTATGAAAAGCAATTACTATATGACTACAAGCTGATCATATGCACTTCATGCTGCATTTGGAACTGCTCATCCTGCTCGTCCAGACCAGTAGGCAAGATGTCTTGACCATTCGGAACCTCTACTATCTCATCCTGGACAAGTTGTCCCTCTTGTCCATCTCACCCACCTGTCAAGGTGGGCGAGCAGGACAAGATGACGTCACAATAGCTTTTGTATATAAACACTGACAGTTGCAGGCAGCCACAAGGTATTGATGGGTACTTTTATGGCCCTTTATTTAGGTTATCAAAGGATATTTTTGTATTTGCCAGTTGCAGGCAAGTTAAATATGCATCAAAGAAGTTACAAAAGCTTTGCAGTGTGTAAAATAAAGATACCAATACAGCAAATGAGTGAATGTTTACATTCGATCCTGTTGCATTCTGGGCAGCAAGGGTCTTGGAGGTTC
>NC_091575.1:21828339-21833339 GCF_042767895.1 Penaeus vannamei
GGGGAGAGAGGAGGAGAGGGGGAGAGAGGAGGAGAGGAAGAGAGGAAGAGAGGAAGAGAGGAAGAGAGGAAGAGAGGGAGAGAGGGTGAGAGGGAGAGAGGGAGAGAGGGAGAGAGGGGAGAGGGGAGGGGAGAGGGGGAGAGGGGGAGAGAGAGAGAGAGAGAGAGAGAGAGAGAGAGAGAGAGAGAGAGAGAGAGAGAGAGAGAGAGAGAGAGAGAGAGAGAGAGAGAGAGAGAGAGAGAGAGAGAGAGATCTGGCTGAACTTAGATTGACTTAAGGGCCAAAGTCCAACATTAAATATACGTGCCTGAAGGGCTGCACCTTAGTGCTTGCCTTATTTGTTATCGAATAACTGAAAAAAATACATATATATGATTTTACAAAAATTAACAGTTTCCTTAAATCTTAATGTTCCATTGTGGTACACTAAAAGTCACTGTAGGCCATCAGTTGTAAGCTGATGATTTTCAAGTCCTGCTACAGGTTGTAGAGGGATAAATCACTGAAAATATTTTTTCCTGGAATTAGAGTTGCTGAGCAAATTTTTGCTGCATCATGAATATTTGTTCTATCATTTGTTTCAACATTTGAAGTAGGTCCTGTTTTTCCTGTGATGTACGGGTTGACCTGGCACTGAAGCAGGTACAGAAGCCTGAACTGCTGTGTGTGTTAAACCTGTGCTGCAGATGTCGAAAGCAATGTCGACATCGAAGCAAGTTCTGAAGTAGAAGGTGCTGAAACTGGTACTGAAGGGGCTGAAGCAGACCTTGAAGTTGGTGGTGGAGCAGGAGCAGATGCCGATAGTAAGGCTAGAGAGACCGACTGTTTTTGTTCCCCATACCTTGCCACAATCATCCTCTCTAGCAGAGGGAATATCATTAAGGCAAAAATGGGATGGGGTTTTGAGAGGCCAGAACAGCCTGTTGCTTCTTTCTGTCATTCGGCTGGTATGCACATAATGCAGAGTTTGCATTATGCAATTGATATACTTCCTAGTGGTTTGATTATCCTGTGTGATTTTTTGTGTGTACTCCCTGCTCATAAGAGCAGCCGCGCAGTACTGGCAACATGGCTGCTTGTGGAGATAAGTGCATGCACCGTGCCCTTATTTGGAACACTGGTTTGCCCTTTTCCTCAAATTTTGATAGGTTGCTTTTTACCATACCACTTTTATTCTTACTATTAAGGTCAGCAATGATAATACTATCAATATCAATAGCATTAGAAAACAATACATTTTTTTCCCAAATTCAAGGATAACAGTAAGTGTGAAGTAGTTTACATTCAAGATGAGTCTGGCAAAGCAAGTGACCAATTAATTTGGAAGAGTACAAGACTTTATTTATTTATTTATCTATTCTTAAAAAAAAAAAAAAAAAAAAAAAAAAAAAAAAGTCATTTTGATTCAGTCAAGGAAAATAAGGTGAATTAAGGGGAAGAGTCGTCAGTATGATCACGAAATTCGTTTTCTGGTCCTCCTTGCTTCAGTTTTTTAGCTAGGCCATTAATTATTTTACACAATGTGCATGGATATGTGATGCTTGAGCAAAAGAAATTTTACTTAAAAAAGCTGCGTAAATGTTTGCGCTAAAAAAAACAACAAAAAAACACAAGATGATATTATTCGCAAATTATATAATAGCTTCCTTATAGTGAATAGTACTGCAGTTTCCTTCTGACCAGAGTTAGTCAACAAATAAGAATACAAAATGTAACATTTATGTAAATCTATCTAAAATGACAGTGTTTCAGTTACCTTGCAAAAAAGTGCCTTTTTTTCGTCCGAAAATCGCCATTAATTTATTCAGTAAAAAATGTAGTTGGTGGAAATAATGCGTGACTTATCTACAGTTACTAGATACAAACTGGACGATCATTTTGCAACAAGAATTATTAAAATCGCATAATTACACACAAAGTTAACCTTACTATCATACGTGAAAATATGAAAATAGCAGTTTTTGTCATTCATCTTCATTAAACCATAAAGGTTATACCAATGATTACCAAATGTGAATATTAGCCAATCCCTTGGCCTTTAATATGAGTCCTGTGGTAGAGGGTCAGGCCTTGTTCAGGTAATTTTAGGTCATCTTTATGTAAAGGTTAGGTTAGGTTAGGTTAGGTGGGAATGTTCTCTGAAAAGCATACTTTCAGATGTCAAGGCTCCCGGTTCCCTGTCATTTACATATCATAATACATCATAAACCATATATTATGCATTTCTTATATACAAATGACATATTGCCAGGTTTTCAACAGGTTGAAAAGAAAAACTTTATCAATTGCACTGTTCTCCCGTCATTGCTGCTGCCGCCTGCCTGCTGAACGCAGCCTAAACTATCATACAACAGTATCATCCCAAAGAAATTTGCAAAAATAGCCTAAAAAACACTGAAAATACAAGAAAAACAAAGCATGAAGCAAAAAGGGGTGTAGCAGCGCGAGGGCATTTAAACACTCCAGACATTTAAACCGCGGAAAGGAGCGCGTTACACATCTGGCAACCGGCACCCGGGGTGCGTCACATGCTCATGTGTCCACACACAAAGTTTGAAAAAATCGTAATTTTTGACCCGTACCGACAACTCTTCACCTTAAGACAGGTGCAATAACTGTTTTATATGTTAACAAAGTGAGTATCCTCCTACTTCTTGTTATTTACTTGATATCTGCATTAAGATCAGTTTACACAAAAATACACACCTTTCAGACATTTAGTATGCATTTCACAGGCCTTGATCCGTCATTGCAAATCTCTTCCAAGCTGTCAGATCAGTATGGCACTTTAGCACGGTATGTTTCACACCCTGCCCTAATTTTTGGTACTACATTGCATTACCAAACACATTTTATCAACTTACCAAAAACATACTATCAACTTTGATAATGTACTATCCTTCAGCCAAGAAGGCATTTGAACCTGTAAAGCCGACACAGTTGTTACATCCTCAAATCCACTACCTGCCCTTCTTCACCTCCCTCTCTCATCCCTCACTCCTCACTCTCCCCTTTCTTTCTCTCTTTAGAGAAAGAAAGAAAAAAAGAAAGAAAACCAACTAACACACATCATTATCATCATTATCAAAGAGGTAATGCCGACAAGACGCATAGCTGCATCCACCCTTTGCTTCCGGCCACATGGGTCCCTCAAGACGAGTTGCCAGGCAGGCCAACGGCCCATGTACTTCAGAACAGGTCTGGTGGAGCTGCCCAAACCACAACTTCCTAGGTCTTCCCATAGGCCTCCTCCATACAGGATTGTCTTGTAAAGAGACAACCTGATGGGCAGGGCCATCCACAGGGAAATGAGCTAAGTGTCCGTTTAGTTGGATTATGCAAGTAACAGGTCCCATGCCAGTCTCATGGTGTAGTCATCGGTTGGACACGAAGTTGCTGACTTCCTGGTCTGACAGCCTAGAGACATGGACTGTACTACCAAGGTGTGTGACTTCAATGTCCTTACCATAAGCACATATTGACTGACTGGGTTCTCCTAGCAGGCCCCAAAAATCCTGGATCTTGGTCCAGGACCTGTAAGCCCCGGAGGTTCACCTCATTGCTGAATACATCAAAAGCTGCCACCTGAGATTCTAGAGACTCAAATAGAATCTCAACATTGTCAGCAAAGTTAAGGTCTATGACCTTGATATTGTCCAGTGTTGCTCCAAACTGACTTTGGATATGCAAGTGCTGAAAAGTGTTGGTGGAAGGACACAGCCTTGCCTCACTCCTGAGTTAATAGGGAAGAAGCTTGACTGGCCCCACCACACTTTGCAGCACTTTCAGTACCAGTATATAGGCTTGCTGTTAATCCAATAATCCATGTTAGAATTCCCAAAAATCTCAGGAACTCGCATATTGATTCATGATGCACCAAATCAAATGCCTTCTTGAGGTCCATGTAGGCTGCAAGCAGGTCACAAATGAACAAACGATGACATTCTACAATGACTCTCTAGTACACAGTCTACTGTGGACTTGCCAGGAGTGAATCCAGATTGCTCCGGTCTTTGGTGCCTTAGCAGGTGGTTGCGGATCGATTTCAGAAGAATGTGGGCAAAAATCTTGCCTGGTATACTGAGCAATGTTATACCACAGTCGTTGCTACAATCCCAATGATTCCCTTTCCCCTTCCAGAGAGGGATGACCATGCCCCTCAACAGGTTTGGGGGAATGGAATCTGAATGCCAGATGGCACCCAGGACAGCATGCAAGCCCTGTGCCATAGGCTCACCCCCAGCCTTTAGCAGTTCAGTAGGGATATTGCATATGTCTACAGGATTCCCATCCTTCAGCTTAACGATCACCGCCCTCACCTCATTCAGGGTAGGGGAATCTTCACTGACTCACTTGCATCTAAACTAAATACTGGAGGGATTACCTGATACAATTGTTCAAAATACTCAACCCTACATTTCTGAACCCCAACAAGATCTGAGATGATCCGTCCACATCCACTGAGCAAACCGCAGACATCTATGAGGAGGGATTGGAGTTCAGTTTTCTAAGGTCTTGGTAGGCAAGATGAAGCTAGAAATGGCTTTCTACCTCCTTGGCAAGATTCCTGAAGAACTGTTCCTTATCCCTTTTCAGCAAAGTTCAAGCCTGGTGCAATGGTGCAAATCCAGATTATTGTTATCTGTATACCCCTAGTAAATTCATACTGAGATAAATACCCCTTATCTAAAGCTGTCTTAACCCATATGTATATTGTATTCCACAATTTTATTTTCATTTTTCTTCCATTTGTTCTCATAATAACACCTTAAACAATAATAATGTAATATCAGCACTTGTCTAATGTAAATTTACCATCATTTTTTAATACCCATCTCATTATTTTGACTCTCAACATGAACTGAACCAAGTGTGACATCTCATGTTGGGTCTAAAAATGGATAACTGAGTCTTCTTTTCTAATGGTTATGGACTACATGACACAACCTCTATTGTAACACAAACTGAGAAAACAGCAAACATTTCTCAAGTTGTTAGAT
>NC_091575.1:21840839-21845839 GCF_042767895.1 Penaeus vannamei
GTGACGTCATGAGTCGCGTGGCAACTTGGCTGCAGTGAAAACAAACCCGTTGCTAGGCCACATGCTGAGCCAAAAGGTTCTGTTACTTATTGTTTTGAGTAGTTTAGTGATAATCTAGTTGGAAATGTATTTGTATGTGTTAATGTAGTCTATGTGTGACGTAAATGTGCATGCTTTACTTCAAAAATAAATAATTAAGGGTAATATCACTATAGTGTTGGGGTTCGGATTCACTCACATAGGGTCGTAACGCATTTACCAGCGGTCATTTACCCTCACTTTTTTCCAGCGATGGCAAAGTATGATTCACGAAGACATGGTTACTCGCCTCGACAGAATCACAATCGTAAATCGACTCGGACAACAGCCAACAGAGAGCTTTAGTAAAGCCATTCCGCCTATCTGCGAACACTATACTTAGTTCTTTTGAAATCCTTTGATCAATCACATAACATGAAGACAAAACTTAACGCACAGTGCGTTTTTTCCTTGTGGCTGAGTCATATTTGCATACGTTGAAAATTTGAAAATAATAATTTGTTTGATTATAACCACGATATGGTTATAATCAAATTCATCGTCAAAATAAGCATATTTACCGTCAACCAAAGAATCAGTTCATACACATTTTGTTTTTATTCATATGCTTATTTCTCTCCATTACCAAACAAGGAGCCGAACCAAACATATTTTTGTTGATTGTTATTTATCGTCAAACAAAGGAAATACTCTAAACTCGTTCTTGCCCCATGTGGTTTGGAGTTTTCCACTTGTCACAATGCCGACAATCACAGAAACTGCTGTATTCGTTTAACGTTTCTATTGCTAGTTTATGTATAAGTTTGTAATCCTTTAAAATTTGTAATAATGATAGATAAGCAGGATGATTTAAACGTTCACTGATTTACCAATTCCATATTCTTATGCATATTCATATAGGCCTATGTCTACCTTTGATTTAAAAAGTTAGGCATTGAATTATGACCACAACTCTCTGACATAATAACCACAACATTAAGGTCAAATCGCAAGACATGGTCACTATAAAGCATTTTCTTGTTAACTGAATGAAATCGGAATGTTTTACTTTTTTCGCTGTGGTACATTACGACGAATACTTCGACAAATATACTTTTGCTCATATGCTCACTCCGTTCCGTTTCTCCTATTTTGTTGGTTGGGAAAAAGTAAGCTGGAGTGATCTCAGAACTCCATGCCACAAATATACCATAGACTTGTATAAGTATAAAGATTTTCCGCTATTTCTCGATCAGATGAAAACTACGTATATGATAATTGTAAGACACGAGTTCTAGAAAAAAAAGAAATGGTCAATGCAACATCAGTCATCATGAGCAGACCAAAGTTAAGGTAGTGGACTGATCAGAAAATTTCATTCTAACAGTAAAGTAGCACAGAATTTCATTTGTTGGATATCATCTTTTCCTTTTTTTGCCATTTGTTGTACTTCTATCGCATAGAAGCACACACGTATGATATGTATTTTTTTATTTTTTTATTTCTTGTCAACCATATAGCAAAGAGGAAGGATAATAAAAGAGGTGTTTTAATATTTTACTTTGCTCAAACAAACAGTGCAGATAACAGTAAAAATTCACTCGGTATAAATAGAGGGTAGTACACTTAAAATAAATATTTGAACCTAAATTCAACACTGGCTACGGAGGCTTGTCAACAACTCGCGTACTTTGCAGACTGGCTCTCACTTTCGGATGATCAAAACCGAATTACAAGTTTAATAGTCTGGATTTACGAGTTTTGCCGTAACAGAAGTTTTGCAGGAGGAATTTCGAGAATCCGGTTTGCAGGTTTAAAAATTGTATTTGGAAAAGCAGCAATTGTCATTCTGATTTACTTTTTTCTTTCTTTAATGTCAACAAACTTATGTTTGTGATGAATCACCGCAGCTGATATCCTTTTTTGGAAACGGACACTTTTATGTAATAAAAGTAAATATTTATATAACGTGATAATAAATAGATTCCCTTTCTGGAGAAGCTTTTGAGGAAGGTATCCAAGCCGCTTACATTGTTAGTGGTTTCCAATCCCCTTAAACGCTAAAAGGATTCAGTTTCCTTTTACTTTCAAACGCCAATTGAAAAGCAAGGTATAATTCACTTGTTTCCTTATACAATCGCGCTTTTAGGATGAATCGCTTATCCAAGAACAGACATTGTTCACTGTATGGCATAAATAGGGCGTTTTCCATGATTCGCGCTGCGCTGTGTTCGTCTGCTACTATTAAATACGTGTATCCTTAATGATTTCATAAAATTCAAATAAAATGATGTTACCAATACCTGTAACCAGTACAATCAGTACAAGTTTGATAATCATATGTATAAACCGCGTAAATTTAACATGCATAATTTATAATTTATTTCTACATTTAATATACGATAATACATCAAAGCTATGGGTTTTGAGATATGTAGGATAATTTATCAGTTTGATCGTACTGGAATATATCTGATGCTTTAGGGAAGCACGCAAGATCAAAGACACGCGACGCCACGTGGTGAATGTATAGGCCTTACACTTCTTTGACTTCTTTGACTGCACACGAATTGCACTAACCCAAAATAAATAATCACACACTAACTTATATAAATTAACACATTCAAGCATATATTCGGATAAAAGAAATATGTCCCTGCAGTCAAACGTAAAGCAAAACAATGAAAGTGCTTAAAAGGTACAATATAGTAATCAAGAAAAGCATAACTGGCATTTAGAAGATTCATAACCATGGCACACAGTTCACAGTCTCCAAATACCATCTTGAACTCAAAAACACGCTTATTTCCTCGGGGTGACATGGCAAATGGAGTCGCGGTTCCAGACATGATTTCAACAAGTTTAGCCTCACTGATGACTGCGAGAGTTCCCGGAATGGCGAGCGAGAGCCTCCCCGCTGGCCCTTGCCTGGCGACGTCGGCGCCTTCCCCTGCGTCCCTGACTAGTGAAGCCTCCCCCCCGCCCGTTGAGGGTTTCCCGCCTCGCCGCCCTAACGACCCGCTGGCGAAAGGGTCGTTAGTCGCACGTGCAGTGGGAGGCGGGGCAGAACGGCGGCGTGTGCAGGCAGTTCCTGACGCACCAATCGTCCATTCCGGGCACGTCCTTCCAGGCACCCACGGCTCGGCAACTATTAGGCGCGGTCGTGGACTTGAGCTGAGCAGGCGTCGTAGCTGGCCTCGGGGTCGTGGTCCTTCTCGTGGTCGGTCTGGTGGTCCTTCTGGTGGACGTTGGGCGCCGGGTGGTGGTACGCGTGGTCGTTGTGGGCGGCGGGGGCGGCTTCTCTGTCGGGCTCAGCGTGATCGGGTCGGGCGTGGAGTACCAGGTGTAGCTGCTCGTCACCGACTCGCTGACCTCGGTGCTCGCGTTCGCCGTGAAGCCCTCGCTGGTCCTGCGAAGCATGGCGCTCGTGAGAAGGGTCGGGGGCGGAGCCACACACACACACACACACACACATACACACACACACACACACACACACACACACACACACACACACACACACACACACACACACACACACACACAGTCATATATATATATATATATATATATATATATATATATATATATATGTACGTGTGTCTGTATTTAATTACATATATTTATATTTATATATATGTATATATATGTATATATGCATATATACATATATCTTATTTATTTGCATTTATATATATGTATATTTATATGTGCATACACACTCACACACGCACACACACACACACACACACACACACACACACACACACACACACACACATATATATATATATATATATATATATATATATATATATATATATATATATATATATATTGCATGCTCATTATGTATTCTATTAAATTTACCATGTTGGCTGCGCAACCACCGCCACGTCAGCGCATGCGCGGAACTCCTCTTGGGGTCCGCACCCGACCGCCCCGCTGCCGTCCTCGCAGTAGCCCCAGTTGTTTCCTGCCACGTAACGCCACTGTCGAAAAGCAGATATTGTTTACTTGCAAATATAACAGATTACATTAATTAACTATATGATTCGCTGGAGAAATCTTCAAACCGCATCTTCAAGCATTGTTCCACTGGTTATCTCCCTTACAGCCAGAAAGGACAGCGACACCCTGCCGTACCTGCATGACACACTGGGTACACGTCAGACCCCGCGGTAGTTTTAGCCGCACCGCATGCTCTCCGTTGTGGGTGCTGATCTTGTGCTCGAAGCCTGAACCGTCGGCCTTGAACAGAGGGTGGCTGGGGGGAAAACGAGGCAGAATAAGCACATGCACATTGTGATATGATTGTGATTGCAGGGGTTTTACTTATTTGTTGATTAAGTTCATTTTCTATTTTTTGATTTATTATTTTTTTTTTTTTCTTTTTTTTTTTGAGGGTGAGGTCATGTGTGTTACTTGAATGTTCTTTGCGCTCCAAGCGGATGCACTGTCTAGTACATAAATTATTTAGTTCAATTCACCGAGTTTTGTGTTTTGGGAAGATGAAGACATGTAACATCAATGCGTGATCTTAAGGCAATGGCACTGTATAGCCTCAATGCAAGTTATTGAATGGATTCAGTTGCTAATGGGAGATTTGATGTCTACTCGGATAAAATCTGAACATATAGTTTTAAATTATTCTCAGAGATGAGAAAGGGACGTGTTATTTGCAACGAGTATACCGGGCCTTTTCTTGGGAACTTCTGGGACATGGCACCGAGGGTGAGGGTGACCTTGAGAACGCTGTATCAAACTGTCTTAGAAGTCTGCTCTTTACTCGCACGGTGTCACAAGGCTTATTGTCCACGGACCACACTAAGATGCGAGCAGACGTGTTCCTGTGCATCTCAGATCGTGCGTCCTTCGTGGTGTGTTCCAAAGAATCACAAAGAATGCTGAGGGTGTGGTCCGTCTTCATCTTCTGGAGAACATGTAGCCTACCGCCGCCAGGAATACCGACGTTTCCATTA
>NC_091575.1:21858339-21860839 GCF_042767895.1 Penaeus vannamei
TTCCGGTGTCCCACGACCTGGTTAGCGCCATACCCACATACCCACCGGTCGCTCTCCAACACGCGCAAGGCTACCCACACCCATAACTCATAACCTAAATAATAGTCGCTTTTTGGGCTTCGTTTCGTATTTCTTTATATACTCTTGCGTGTGGGCGTGTATGAGCTGCGGGCGTGAATGAGCTGCGGGCGTGAATGCATAAGGTATCCCATATACGTGCTTTTATCGTGGATTTATCGATATTCAATGCGGATCATGTCTTCATCCATGTAATTTCTATTGTATATCTGTATATATTAATAAATATTCACGGTATGATATACATAGAGAGAGTCGATACTCTCTCTCTAGCTTTCTCTGTTTCTCTCTCTCTCTCGTTTTCTCTCTGTCTATCTGTTTGTCTCTCTCATTTTATCTCTCCAAACATGCACACACACACACACACACACACACACACACACACACACACACACACATATATATATATATATATATATATATATATATATATATATATATATATATATATATATATATATACTTAATAAGTGACCTCAATTGTCATATGGCCTTGTTTGTCGTAACATGTGTCCAGCACGATTGACAGTCAAATTACGAATAACAGATAGCGAATTAAGAATCGGTCTTAACCAGCTCTGTATATTATTATTTCTCTATGTCTCTTTCTCAGGACTTTTATCTGGGTGTGTTCCTTTGTGTGATCATCTGCATTCATGTTTTTATGTGTATCGTCACTAGTAACTGTATTATCTTTAGGGACACACCTATAGACACATACAGACACAAACGCACACACAGGCACACGCAGACAATCACACTCTTAAGCAGACACACTGACATACATAGGCTCAATAAGGCAGACAAAAATGTAAACACACATGCAATATTTACGCTCACAAACACACGCAGACACACGCACATTAACTTCCCTACACACAGGCACACAAAGACACACGCACATTAACCTACCCACACACAGACACACGCACATTAACCTACCCACACACAGACACACGCACATTAACCTACCCACACACAGACACACGCACATTAACCTACCCACACACAGACACACGCACATTAACCTACCCACACACAGACACACGCACATTAACCTACCCACACACAGACACACGCACATTAACCTATCCACCCACAGACACACCAACATTAACCCACGCACACACACACACGCGCACATTAACCTACCCACACACGGACACACGCACATCAACCAACCCTCACAAAGACACACGCTCATTAACCTACCCACACACAGACACACGCACATTAACCTACCCACACAAAGACACCCGCTCATTAACCTACCCACACACAGACACACGCACATTAACCTACCCACACACAGACCCACGCACATTAACCTACCCACACACAGACACACGCACATTAACCTACCCACACACAGACACACGCACATTAACCTACCCACACACAGACACACGCACATTAACCTATCCACCCACAGACACACGCACATTAACCTATCCACCCACAGACACACACGCACATTAACCTATCCACCCACAGACACACGCACATTAACCTACGCACACACAGACACACGCACATTAACCTACCCACACACAGACACACGCACATTAACCTACCCACACAAAGACACACGCTCATTAACCTACCCACACACAGACACACGCACATTAACTTCCCCACACACAGGCACACAAAGACACACGCACATTAACCTACCCACACACAGACACACGCACATTAACCTACCCACATACAGACACACCCACATTAACCTACCCACACACAGACACACGCACATTAACCTACCCACACACAGACACACGCACATTAACCTATCCACCCACAGACACACGCACATTAACCTACCCACACACAGACACACGCACATTAACTCCCCCCCACACAGACACGCACATTAACCTACCCACACAAGACACACACAGACACACGACATTAACCTACCCACACACAGACACACGCACACACATTAACCTACTCCACACACAGACACACGTACATTAACCTTCTCCACACACAGACACACAAAGACACACACACATTAACCTACCCGCACACAGACACACGCACATTAACCTACCCACACACAGACACACGCACATTAACCTATCCACCCACAGACACACGCACATTAAACTACCCACACACAGACACACGCACATCAACTCCCCCCCACACAGACACGCACATTAACCTACCCACACAAGACACACACAGACACACGACATTAACCTACCCACACACAGACACACGCACACACATTAACCTACTCCACACACAGACACACACAGACACACGCACATTAACCTACCTACACACAGACACACAAAGACACACGCACATTAACCTACCCACACACAGACACACGCACATTAACCTACCCACACACAGACACACAAAGACACACGCACATTAACCTACCCACACACAGACACAGAGAGCCGTG
>NC_091575.1:21870839-21878339 GCF_042767895.1 Penaeus vannamei
CCCACTCATTCCGCCCCACACCTGCACGGAGGAGGAAATGTTTGACATCACTCACATCAACACATCCGCGGCTGCGGCTGCGGCGGACACGCGCTCGTCGCTCGGGAGCGGATATCCGCGACGCGAGCCGCTCCGGGGGCCGGGTGGGGGTTGGTCACGGGGGGATGGGGGGGGGGGCGGCCGCGATGGGGATGCCGCCCTCGCTCTCCAGACTGGGTCGCGACCTTGACGTCCAAAGAACGCCAATTCCTAACACTCACGAACGTCCGGCGTCACGATGGTTACGACGAACGAATAGATAAGAGTTCCGTCACGCGTCGTGGGTTTATTATTACAAAGTTCCTCCTGATTAACCTCATTCCACACGCAGCTAATTACCTCAATGGCCAATAAAGATTTAGAGGCTGTCCTCATTTCGCTCCGTTCCGGACAATTAATATGTAATGACTCCTCTTTATAAGGCAGTTACCGTAACACCGTTTCTTCTCAATAAACTATTTTTATTACACCATTAACATTTCAGCTATTCAGTACCTCATCTTTTGTTCAAATTCTAACTTGAACTACTTCACCGTCATTAGGACTCGTAAACTAACTCGCAATCACTCAGTGAACTTAACTACCTCTTCTGCGTAACAGTAACAATTTTCTTCACTCAGCAACTACACATTTTGCGAATGTACACCCACGTCGATACAGGAAGCCCACGCTAAACGTTTCTTCATCCTCTATCGACATCAATGAATGAAATAAACAAATAGATAAAATTCAAGTACATCAATAAAGAAAAGAAAAGAGAGAAAAAATACACACAAGAATAAAAATTAAGTATATATATATATAAAAGAAAAGAAAAGAGAGAAAAACACACAAGAAAAAAATAATTACTATATATAAAAAGGAAAGAAAAGAGAGAAAAACACACACAAAACTAAAAATCAAGTATACATAAAGAAAAGAAAAGAAAAGAAACACAAAGAACGAAAGAAAAAAAAAAACACACACACAAAGAAAAAAACACACACACACACACAAGAATAAAAGTATTCGATTGCCGCGAAATCCGCAAATAAGAAAGCTGTATTTGCGCGCCAACACCGGGATGAAACGGCAAGCGAAGCGCGACCGACGGACGGTCATCAGACGAGGAGGCAGCAGGTGAGGGGGGAGGGGGGGTGGGGAGGAGGGGGGAGGGGGGAGGGGAGAGGGAAGGGGAGGAACTGTAGGGGAGAGGGGAGGAGGGAAGAGGGAAGAGGAGGGATCTTAGGGGAGAGGGGAGGGAAGGATAGGGGCTGTATGGGAGGGGGGGTGGGGAAGGAGAGGGATCGTAGGGAAGAGGGGGGAGGGACTGTAGGGGAGAGGGAAGGGGAGGGGTAGTAGAGGAGAGGAACTGTAGGAAAGGGGATGGGAAGGGGTCGTAGAGGAGAGGGAAGGGGAGGGATCTTAGGGGACAGGGGGAGGGATCGTTGGGGAGAGGGGAGGGAGGGACAGGGGTTGTGGGGAGGGGTCGTAGGGGAGAGGGGGGCAGGAACTGTAAGGGAGAGGGGAGAGGGAAGGGGAGGGATCGTAGGGGAGAGGGGAGGGAAGGATAGGGGTTGTATAGGAGGGGGGGAGAGGGAAGGGGAGGGGAGGGATCCTAAGAGAGAGGGGAAATATAAGAACTGTAGGGAGAGGAAGAAAAGAGGATTTATTGTAGAGAAAGGAAGGAAAGATTTGTGGGATAGAGGAAAAATAGAAGGATTGTAGGATAGAGAAAACATAAGAACTGTACGGGAGACGGGAAAGAGAAATCTGAGACAAGGGACAAATGAAGTGAAAATGTAAGGAGAGAGAGAAGAGGAAGAAAGGAGATAGGAAGGGGGGAAGGGAGAAGAGAAAGGAAGACGTAGGGAGGGAGGGGCTTGGAGGGGGAAATAGGGGAAAAGGGAGAGAGGAGGACGGGGAGGGGGGGGGGGCTTGAAGAGAAACAATACTGGAGGCAAAAAGCGGAAAGTGTCCTCAGCTTATTACTTTCTCCTCTTCTCCCTCCGTTTATCTTCATGTGTATTTATATCATTTAATCAGCCGTAATTACCATCATCATAATTGCCACTATCACTGCCAGACGTAGGCCTACCAATTCGAGTAAAATTGTTATTATCATGGCGTCCACCTCATCATGCAGTGGAGAATATAGGCCGGTTTGTTAAAATTGTTCCAGGCACAACCTAATAGATTTTCATTACACAGACACGCACATACATAGAAATAAATGCATTTCTATCAGACTAGACATGTATATCTACTGTGCAGGTAGAAAAATGAATGTATATCTATTTGATAGATCGATAGATATGCACATATTTCTGCGTATAAAGGTGTCTGTTTATACGGATATTCATTGCGTCGGGCCTGGCACAATTTTAACAAACCGCCTGAATATGTTGTTTTATGTTGTCTCGCCGCCTCCTTCTCCCTCAACTACAAACTTTTTTTGACAGAAGCTTATGATCAAGGTTATCCGATTCATAAGGAACTTCGTTGGATTAACAGGCCTTGTGCTATTCGATTTTAGATTTTTGAAACACTATGTGGGGATTTATGGATTTTCATTGAAAAATAAGCAAGATAATTGGCCGATTTTAATTATCGTAAGAAAGCAAGATATTTGTCAGATTTTAATCCTCGTAAGAAAGCATAATAATAGGCCGACTCTAATCCTAGTAGGAAAGCAAGAAATTTGGCCGATTTTAATCCTCGTAAGACCAAGTGTTAAGGAAAAGACAGGATGCCTTTTAACTTCTACAGCTATCCTGACACAAATATGGTGAAGTACATTTCCTTGCATTTCTCCGATTACAGAATAAGGTTAGTACAGGCCAGTTTTATTTCATAAGGGGAATCCAAAACCATGATAAGAATCATAATGATGATGATAATGATGGGGATGATAATAATAATGATAACAATGATAACAATAATGACAACAGTGATGATGATAATGATGATAATATCAATGGTAATAATAGTGATAATAATGATTATAATAGTTATGTCAATAAAAATAATAATCATTATTATCATCAATAACTATTATGTGATTTTGTGCGCAATTCGATATGTAATACAACTGTACAGTCGCAAACTGCATCCATCTATTTTAAAGTGATTAACCTAGCCAAACGTTTTCTTTCTTTTAACTTTTTTGTGTCTGTTAACTGTTTTACTTTTTTCATATTCATCGCTTACCTTCTGGTTTTAACGTAAGGTTGGAGAAATCTAGTAATATATATTTTCTATTGGAAAGATGTTTGCAGCTTTCACTCTCCTAACTGTACGTGCTTTTGCTTATGGAATGCTTCACTTAATCTTAACATAGCGTTTAATCATGATTTAATTCAGCGTTGAAATCCGATTACAGTAAAAACAAGAAAAAATAAGTACGAAAAAAGTGCAACAGACTTTCCTGCCATTCAATTACACTATTAGTTTCGGCCACAAAACCGCATTAAAATCACGATCTGGAAACTCGAGCTCGTTGAGGCTTCATTATGTCGCGTTCGAGAAAAATGAACTACAAATGTTATATTTCAGCCATCGTTTGTGTGGTTAACCGTTTATTTCTCTCCTCGTAATAATATTATTTGAAGTACACGAGTAATAGTGTTTAAAAAGCTTAATGAGATCATTGTCATTATCCCATTAGGGTTTAACTTTATGGACGAACAAGAAGCAAAGAAAAAAAAATCAAAATGTGTTAAATGCATTTTTGTACTGTTCTTTTCTAGTGTAATACTATTCCGTGACGAGAGCAACTTTATACATATTTACTGTTCTGGACTAATTCACAGTGACTATGCTGGGGCTGTTGTATTACATCAATACACAATAATAAATAATGTTACGAGGCAGAAGCAAGTTATATAGGATAGCAAACAAGAGGTTTTATCCGTTATACAAGCAGATCTTTATTAACCCTGAATATTTCTTTTGTGATTTTATAATAGATATTAAAAAAAGATGATCGCCAATTTCATGCGATCATGCGTGAATGCAAGAACTGAAATTATGCACAACGAAGGAGTTAAAAATTCACTCAAAATCGAATGAAAGGTGTGACGAAGGAGATTCAGAAAATCAAAATTCAAAATCCATCATTTTAATTACACCTCGAAGACAAACGTTCCACCAACGCGGACTAATTAATATCCCGAGAAGGGGGGGGGGAGCCAACCCGTCTTACACAAAGGGTCCCTTCCAGCCCGAGGCAATCACTGCATGAAATTACGTTCCCCGTAGACCTAAAAGGCCCGGGACTCCCACGGTAACTCCCTCGTCTGCCCTCGTCAGGAGACAATGTACGGGCCTTTCGGGTCACGTACGGGGAGGCAATGAGGATTAAGGATGGGGCAGAGGAGGAGGGAGGGGTTAGGTTGGGGTGGGAGGAGGAGGAGGCGGGGGTGTAAGGATTAGGGGGAGGGAAGGGTAGGGGTGGGAAAAAGAGGAGGGGGGTGAGGGGGGAGCGAAGGGGTAGTATCTTGTGGAGAGGGGTTGGAAGAGGAGGGAAGGGGGTAGGAAGAGGAAGAGAAAGATGAGGAGGGGGAAAGTGGAAGGGCATGGGAGTGGAGAGGGGTGGGAAGAAAGCAGGATGGGGAAAGAAGTGGAAAGGCGGGTAGGGGGGAATGGGGAAGGAGGATAGAAGAGATGGAGGAAAAACAGGGCACAGAGGAAAGAGAGAGGACGGTGGTAGCGGGGAAGGGGGAGTATGAGATAGTAGGGGATATAAGAGAAGGAGGGGGTGAAGGAAGAGAAGAAAACGCAAATAAAGAAGCAAAATACTTCAAAGATGATAAGCAAATTAAAGATAAATGGATGCACAAAAAGGACACATAAAGAAAGTAGAATAAAAACAAAACTTGGAGAAAGAAAGAAAATACAGAAGAGAAAGACGAAAAAAGAAGAAGGACCTGGAGATGGCAATGGCCATGCAGTAATGCGGTTGTTGTTTACATTGAAGAGTTATAATAAAAAGTTTCTACATGTCTATAATCAAGATGACGCTTTCTACCATCTTCGTAAAAACCTAGTCGCCCTACATACTTGCACGAATGCCGGCAAAAATAATAACACAGACGAATTGCACGCTGAAATGAACATAGTAAATAAATGCACATTAGCGTACAAACATTTACGTCAATGAGCATGTAGATCAGTAGTACCTCGAGCAATGGAATGAATAATTAGGATAAAAATAAAAATATGCGTATAACATACATATATAGACATATAACAAGAGTAAAATAAAAATATGAATATAAATAAATACAAGAGGAAGACCTAAACGTCATATCAATGAATAATAGATATAAAAAATATCCAAACGAACTCAATAAAGAAAAAAGAAAAAAACTGCAACCAAATCTACAAAACAACAAATATAATAATTGGAAACTATCATTCTCTCTCAGAGAGTACTTTCATTGTAACCGACGTAAACACAAGCCGATTGGCAGTGAAAGCGCCGACTCCCGATCGCCTGGGTCGACGGAAATCTCGAGTAAAGGACTGCCCGGAGCTGTTGTATGGGAATGGTGGAGGGCGATGGAGGGGGAGGAGGAGGAGGAGGGGGACGTCAAGTAGTGCACATTAAAGGCAACAAATTGTCTGCCGCGATCAAGTTCATGGCTGACGAGCCGGTACGTCGGGCCATCTGGCGCCACCTGCCACTTCACACTTTCTCCTTGCGACTCCTAGATGGCGCTCGTGCGATGGAATGCTTTTAATAACTTGAGTTTCTCTTATTCATTTATTTTTGTTTTTTTTTTAAGGTAAATCTTTTGTATATAAATTTTACATGCCATTTGATTTTTATATAAAAGTAAACAAAGCCTTGTTATGGATGATATCAATTGTTTCGTGAATACTTATCAGTTTCTACGAATCTGCGGATTGTCTGTGGCCGCCGATAATTGAGTAGATGACCACTAATTGTCTGTCTCCACTTTCAAACTTTCGGTGGAGTTGGGAGCTGGAGGGGGAGGTGGAATGCGACCTAGACACAAGTGTTTTTCCCCCAAAACATTAGTCTTACTTTTTTACTTTAAATATCATCTTGTGCGAGAAAAGTCAATACTGCCTCATGAAACTTAAGTTATGTTCCATATCTCACTAAAGTGATTCACAAATATGCATTAAGGGTTTTTAAATTAATTTTCCGTGGATATCAGATATCTTCATTTTGTATCTATTGAAATCTTAAGGTCTCATAATCTTCAATGCAGTCCATCACTATATTCTAATTATTTTGTTTCTACCACTCCGCTGCAGTTAACAATTTCCATTCGACTCGCACTGCTACCTCATTATTTGTTAAAAGTTATATGACAAGAAAAATAGAATTTATGTGCTGGTTTCATCTCAGTACCGCCCGTGTGCAGGTACTCATAAAGAACAAAATCCATAAAAACGGTAATTCACATTTTCATCGCTTAAGGCAACTCGCAGACAGTGGTTCGACGCAGTTCATCCTAGTAACTGAATTTCCCAGCCAAGTATCGTAAGCTAGTCAATTCATGGCCTATTACAAGCACCTGTGACGGAAATGAATGCTCAAGTAAATGCAGGTTGTCAAAAACGCAAGCAGTAGAGTTTAGATGAATGTTTAAAAGCACAGGAAAAAAAACGCTTTTAGTTTGTTTTTTTTTCTTTTTTTGAGAAACTCATTGTGATTACTAAGCGAAATATATTACGCCTGTGTAAATTATGTATTTAGAGTCGGACTCATTAAGCTTAGGAATGAATTACTAGGAGGCGTTCATTTTAAATACCAACGGATCCCTCAAGTGTACCAAATGAACTTGTAAGCGCCAAATGGTAAATGCTCAAATGTAAATGCACATATAAATCTTCCTCATAGCGAGATGATGTATATCTACTTGGTTGAATGTGAAATGGTGTTACCGGTTTTGTTATAATAACATCTCCAAATAAATCGAGAGATGACCCCACTTCAACATAGGAAGTGACGTGTTCCTGGAAGACAACGGCGCCTTCTTGGAACCTTCATTATATCATTTCACTTTAATTGCATTATAATTAAGTGTTGAATAGTATAAAATAACAGGGGGATGCCGTCTGTTGCGCCATACCCACATATGTCGAATCTATGCTTATATTATACAAGTGAATACAGCTCTGTTAACGATACAGTATTCTGACCTTGACATATAATGTACGTACTGACATACAAGTGTTGGTTTTTTCAGGTGGAGTCGGTAAAGGGTAATACATATGCCATTCACATTTTACATTTCAGTACTTATTTTTAATGTCTATGATGGCAGTATAATTTGACAATCTCATTTCATATATATATTTTTATAATGTATAGCAATTTAGATATCCGTTCTGTAAATCCTTTTTGGGTATTTAAAAAAATATGTGCGCAATATTTTCAACTCCGAGAATAAAAATTTCGCTAAAAATAATGCGCACATATATCTACATTGCTATACATTAAAA
>NC_091575.1:21893339-21895839 GCF_042767895.1 Penaeus vannamei
CAAAAGGAACATATGAAATTACAGTTCTAAATAAGTTAAGAGGTAAAAAGCAAATGCAGAACATGAGACAACTTTTGTTATTCTGATAGTTTTAGATAAGTTTTTTCTTAACACTTTGATGTGATAAATAAAAACTATTTTAACAAGGAAAAAATACAAACAGAAATGGGATAATTCATCAATAAATGTCACTTTCCCTTTGAAGCTTCAATTCACCATTTCACATCAAAGGTTTTGTTAATCCATTGGCACCAGATACACATACTGTCCATTGTAGTTTTGTTTTGTGAACTTTGTTTGCACATACACAGCTACACAAGTGTTCAGCTACCAGGGAATCAATCAGTATGGTCTCCATGACCTACCTCAACTGATTTCTTCATTCCTTGAATTTCTAAGATTTTTTTTAATGACACTGTTACCATCATTATTGACATTAAGATTACTAATAAGTTGTTAACATCACTATTAGCAATAATAATAATAAAAAGAAAACATATTCAAGGAAAAGGATAAATAGGTGAGACTCGTAGGACCAGTAAATGACTCCTTGGAGACTAGGCACACGTGAAGCCATCTGTGTAAACAAGATTAATAAACTAAAATCACAGTGGACATGGCACATATGTAAATGCCATCCTGGCATCACTGGATTAATATTGTACTGTTACTGAAATTGTCCACATGTGGGTAAAAGTAGGCATTTAAAAGCATTTAGGTATATGTACAATACCATTCACAAAACACATTTAATTAGGCAGTTTTATCCTTTTACTTTCCACATAAAAACAAACATTTTGGTCCTATTCTCAAGGCAACCATTAAAGAAAATTAACAAGACTATAACAGTTTTAACTTACAATGACTATTATTGCAGTTCAGTTTTATTTCATTTAATCATGTGTACTACAAAAAAGAAATTTCTTAAAAATGAGAATATTCATAATTAATTTAGCTACATCAACTTGCTACGTGTCTATTTGTTAAATCTTGGAACTAATATTGAAGGAATTCAAAATCACGCAACATTATATGACAACCGCAATAATGTTATGAACATAGACTGTTTTGCTACTGTTAACCATAATTTCCATGTTCTCAAATGAAGACATTGTGACATTATGCATAAAATCATACTCTGCAAATACAACACATATTGTTTTAAAAATTGATATAAACAATTCTAATATTGTACTAACTTTAATAAAAACTATATCTGGAAAAGAACACTGTAAAAGATTAAAGAACATAGGGCTTGAAATTCCACACAGAATAGACTATTCTTTCCCCTGGACATTTGCTGGGCAATATATTATTTTGAGGAAAAACATCATCTTCATACAATACAATTCATTCAATATCAAGGTAATGTGTGTATTTCTGTATTATATCTTACTTTGTAAATCCAAATGCTAGTGACATTAACTATGTTCATCAACACTCCAGTTCATTTCTTTTACGTAAAACTTTTTGTTCAACATTCTTTAATACAATGAAACCTAGTTGTGCTGTCAATTTTATATGTCACAATCATAACTTTTAACACTACATCTAAACACCCTACATTTGGCAAATGTGGCAAATAAACAATATTTGCTGTGTAATAGAATAATTTAATTTTGGTCTGTATTCTAGCCAACCTAAACCAATGGATATATAAAATGCAACCAGGTTAAATACAAAATAGAATCACCAGTTAAGTACATCCTGACAATGCACAACCAAATACCACAGAGCAGAGGTCACATGAAGATTCCATACTGACATTTGAGAATCACTAATTTCACTGAGAATGTGTTTAAGGTGAGAATCCACATAGTAATATTCACCATATGTAACTTTAATGCATTTATTACCATAGTCCTAACCTGTGCCTTCGGGTGACCCATTCTGTCCAAACACCAAACAGGGTGAATACTATTGAAGGGAAATCTCATATTAATGTGTTATTTTAATAAGACAAAAGACTATCATTGCATGGTGAAACCATGAGATATGTCATACTGCAGAGGATAAAATGCTAAAGAATGAAATAGAGGATGCAAAAATATGTATATTCTATACACGGAAAGGGTACAATGGCATGCAATTGCTTTGGCAGGATAGTTGTGGTTTAGGAGGCTTCGTATTGCAGGACTCAACAATAATCCAGCACAAAAATGAGAAACTGAAGAATGTAAGGCCATTTTGGACGGAAGGCTATACCTGTTTGAGTGGCTCTGGGTAAATACACTCTTGACTGTCAAATTTATTACTGTGACTCTCAGTGCTAAAATGTGTTAAACAATATGGTGTCACCCTTCAATAGATCACAATAAAATGTCTTACATTTACAATATATTTATTTTTGTATATAAAATAGCCACAAACATATACACATACACACACACTTAGATATACAGCATATATATATATATATATATATATATATATATATATATATATATATATATATATATATATATATATATATATATATATATACATATATACATATATA
>NC_091575.1:21898339-21900839 GCF_042767895.1 Penaeus vannamei
AAAGAATTCTATAACTATGATGAAAAAAATATACTGGCTACAATCTATAGCAAGTATGCAATACTACTTCCAAAAATAGTAGTAGATTTTCCCCCTTATTTTCTGATTCATTACCGATTGGCCCACCTTGCCAAGACGTAGTGACTGAAGTGGTTGTTTGTGGGTCGGCGAAGCAGCGGGTGATGAGAAAGGAGTGTTTTGGGTGAGGGGGGGTGATAAAGGACAGGAGGGGACTGGGGAAAGGGAGGAAGAGCCCATAGCTGATGACTGTGCTTTGCGGTAACTACCGAGATTCAACTCAAGTGTAAGTGGATAAGTTGGAGAGCTTGTGTTCTGGTACTGTGCATTTCTGAAATTCTTTCTAGTCTTGGAACAAGCAAACTTTGGTTGATTCTGTGATGATGAAAGGCTGCACTTGTTGCTACTTTTAATATCTCTGTAATTTTCCATTCCTTTCTTTTTTCTATTTTTGCTAGTATTAGATGACATGGTTATAGAACTAGGAGAAACTGCACAAGCCCCATTTACAGTCCTTTTTTTAAGATAAGTTCTTTGTGGGGATAATGTACAGCCAAGCTTTAATGGTGGCACACCAAAGGGCCGTTCAGTCTTGAGGGTCTCACTTATATATGGACAATGATAAGTCACTCTGGCAGCGAGTTCTGGCACCACCCCACACACACACAGGTCCTGTCCCATCGACATGAAAGATAATGCAGGTTATGAACTACAGCTATTAGGCATTTCTTTCTTATATCTTAAAAAATTGTAACTACCATACTATATACAAAGAAAATTAATATAATTCAGGTGAAAATTCCATTCATTCTTCAGTCCATGAAATTTACACAATACAGGTATGACCTGCCTACAAGAACACTTTCTTTTCCAAAACCTAATAACATATACAGACAAACAGAAATCACCATTATTAGAAAAAGAAGACAGCCCACCATAATAAGGCCACTAATTTCTACAACTTCCTAAAACATTATTACTCTTAATCCCTCGCTGATAGGGCTGGCAATGTTACATTCTGACTTTTCAAGGCCAAATTTAAAAGTCTGAGCAAGAGGCATTATATGTTTTCAAGCACTATATGGCATCTTACCACTCAAACCAATAATGAAAGTCTGGTTGTTAGTTGACTTCTGAAAATGGATATGACAAACTATGCCTAACTACCTCTTGTACTTGGTCAGAGCCCCTAAATATCCCCAACTACTTCAACTCCAACCACACAAATGCACAAATATGTCACTATATACCAACTGTTTCCACACAATTTTTGAGTGTTTTTAATTTCTCAAATGAAAATCTTAATTATCTGAGCAGAGAAATAAAGTTGAAAAACAAGAAAAAGAAAGAAAACAATGAAGAAAATGATGAGAAACGGGATTATGATGAGAAAAAGATTTCCCCCCCCCACCCTCTCTCTCCTTTTTGAATCTATATCCCTCGATATTTCCAAAAGTAATTTCTAATAAGCAACATAAAAACTCCTCACCTGTTTCGGATCCCCCTTTCCACCCTCTATGGTCTTGTACTCTCCGTTAACGCAATGCAAAGCCAGGCGGCCTTTCTTACTGGTTTTGCCAATATCAGTGACAGGTGCTTTGAAAACCTCTACACCTTCTCCATTGATTATTGCATAGCTGCACTTGTAGGCACATTTCTGTGTGTCACGGTTTACCTGTCCCAACAAAAAAAACTTTGTTAATTGATTAAAGAAATTTCATGTCAGGCTTTATTGGATCTGGATGTTTCACTGCCATCATGTGAATCAAACATAAACAGACTCGTTGTGAGTTTTTCCAGTCATGTTCATGCCACCTGCTCCTCAAGCCAAATTTCTTCATGAACTGATGGTCAAGCGGGGAAGAAAAAGTCTTATACAAATTAGAAAGATACTTACCTTTTGCAGCAAAGATCCTCCACTGCCAAAAGCGACATTTGCTGCAGACCAGCCATGATTCTTTAAATTTTCTAGAATGCTTCCTGCAGATTAAGATAAACTTTTTGTTAATACCAACACACATTTTACATTAAAAAATATATAGTTCCAATTCAGCATGTATGAATATATATCATAAAAAAAAAAAAAAAAAAAAAAAAAAAAAAAAAATCAATCATTTAACATCAACTAATAATGATATTTATGATGATATCCTGGTGTAATATTTCTTTGCAGGTTTTGAGCACTGTTTCCATAAATATATTTCCAACTACATAGAAAAACTGTGAGCATCATTTTCATACTTATGAATACCTCACCAGTCACATACCTACAGTCGTGTAGGATATACCATCTCCCTGGATCACCCTAATATAAGGAGGAAGAACTTTGAAACCTTTGGAGTTAGTCTCAGTTCCAAACGCTTTTCCTAAAATTTCTAAACACTGAAAGAAAGGAATGTTAATTATGAAGGTCAATTTCTATTCTTTTCTCATATATATATATATATATATATATATATATATATATATATATATATATATA
>NC_091575.1:21923339-21925839 GCF_042767895.1 Penaeus vannamei
CTCAAGCAGAACTATTGAAGCATGGAACAGCCTTCGAAAAAAACTTTATGCGTGCAAATAATTTACAGTTGCGGAATTATATTTCAGTACACTTTTAGGGGCCCACTTTTGTACCTCTGGCAACAAGTCTAAGTAAACATAGCGTAAATAGTATTTTTGTGAATGATGCTAAAACCCTAGGTAGTTTGTAACAAAGAGTGTGATTGGTCGAAAATAAGTAACCAATAAGTGTATTAATGAATATTTTTTTAAAACTAAGTAAGCTATTTGATCTTTCGCTTTCTTCTAATTAGTGATAAAGAACAAAGCATGTAATATTAGTTATCGTTGACTTTGTAGTTGGATATTCTTCAAATGCGATATCCTGGAATTGTTTGCATATCCAAATGGCAACATCTATGATAGGGAGGCGGCATTTCATACTCCTTACAGCATAAGTATCATTTATAGATACATATTTCTTAAAACATGAAAAAGTTTCATGCTTTGAACATTTATGTATGGTAACTAAATTACCTAAAACTCTGTAAAATCCCTGAGACCTCTGTAAATACCGCACCATCTAGTAATCGACCTAATAATTTTTTTTTTTTTAAATCTTTATGTCTGAATCAAACAATATTGAATACACAGAAACCGTGCTAAATTAGATTTTTCAATACAGAGCATGAACAAAATCACAATTAGGTTACACTGAATATGTAGATTCGTTATTGATGTGTGTGTGTGTCGTCTATGAAATATGAAGTCATGCTTGGTAATGAGTTACGAGTGTATAATCAGCTATTATTATGCATTGAGTCTTGGCATTGAGGAGTTGTATCCACATTCGAAGAGGTGAGCGAGAAAATGCATGTTTGCTTGTTTCAACTCGAGCAACTATTAGCTGGGTGGTTCCAAGGAGGGTGAATAGCAAAAATCTTAGAACCAACTCCCAATACTTGTGTTGTATATCTTGTTCATTCTAATGAAATGGGAATTTCTCGGTCAGTTATTGTCATCTATCCATTTTATTTCCATTTGCCAGTGCAATATAATGCAATATATGCGCAGGTGTAGATGATATTAGCATATCAAACCTTTACATCAAATTCATTCTCTTTATACATTATCCTAGAAGTAATAATTTCAACAATGTAGAAAATAACACGAAGTCTTATATTTCATACCTTTTATGACGATGAATATTCACCAATTCCTGAATATCCACTTCGCTGAAAAAATAAATGTCCGATGGTCTTAGACGTCATAATAACATGAGAAATCCGAGGTCAAAACGAGGTTGCCAAGCTGACACCTTTTTCAGGATGGACGCAAAGAAAGCTGTAATCTGAAATAGACTGCTACAATGGGGTGTCATAGCAATCGCATGGTCCTGGGTTCGCTCCCGGCTGCCCCTCCCAGTCGACTCAGCTGTGAATGAGCACTGTTATGCTGACGCCAGCATGCTAGGGTCAAGTCGGGGCAGAAAGGAACAGGTCACCCTACCGCATCATCCCGCGGCTTAGTAAGCATGTTTCTCTACAAAACATGTCCCTTACGTCCAGATGGATATGGGACCAACTTTGACTTTTGACAATGGGTTGAGGGAAAGTAACTCCTCCAACGGTGATATCTTCGGAGAGCTGGGCATCTCCCGGACGATGGCGTATAGGCAGATAGGGGGGGGGGGGAGAGGAGGGCACCCATAACGAGGAAAATACACCGGGAATACACGGAAAGCTCCATTGCTGAAGGGAATTTCAGAAATCAATTTATTTCAATTTACTGTATAGATATTTGTTTATACAAAACAGTGCCCTACACGTCATATTTCATGTTCAGATTCTATATCGTTATTTACATTTCACATATGACGACAAATTATCAATAAAACGGCGCGGCCGCGTGACCTGCGATATGTGGAGGTGGATCTCCCTATATGACGTTGGCGAAACGGGGAAAATGCCTCAGACAAATATATCGAATTGTTAGAAAAAAATCCTCCCATCAGTACACTGTTATGCCTTGGCCCTTCAAAGAAACAATGAGGATAACTGCCTTAAACACACGTCCAGGGCAGTTACGAAGTAGTTCCCTGCCTAACACCAAGTGGAAGTCCTTCGATGGCCAAGCGAGGGATGTCGCTCAAATCCGACGAAAAATGTTTGGCCGAATATTGTCAATGTTTGAGAAACGGCAAATGAAGCAACCTCGAACCAGCTGATAGAAATCGAGACGTTACATGTGAACACGTCACCTCTGTCTCAGGGATTAGACACCGTTGAATAACAATACATATTTCCTATTAAAAGCATTACTATTTGTCTTCCTTTTCTACAGTTATTGCCATTTTTTGTAAAAGTATCTCCAAAATTAATAAACATCCCCCTCCAAAATTAATAAACATCCCCAATTAGTCGATTCACTGATGCCCCATCATCTATGAAAAAATAAAAATAAATAATTATATATATATATATATATATATATATATATATATATATATATATATGTGTGT
>NC_091575.1:21943339-21953339 GCF_042767895.1 Penaeus vannamei
AAATGAAATAATCACTTCTTAATATTCTCGTGTACTCCTTCTCAGAGTAAAATATAGTTCCTTTGGAAATGTATCGATACATTAGTTATTTATATCCATCGAAAGTCTAGAACATAATTTTTCAAGGGGCACCATTTCTTAATTTATCCTTGAGGCAAGCAAGCCTAAGTATACGGCTGTGCATCGGTCGATATATTTTGAGAAGGATTTATTCCTCAAAGTTCTAGATCAGAAATCTTAATGCTTGATATATGACGTGCTGTCCCATGCTCAAGAATGGCTCCATAGCAACAGCGTCCCTAGTAACCACGGGTTTGCTAATAAAACCCTACAATCACTCACTGCAGCCATATTGGAAATACTGTTCCTGTCTGCTTGTGCATTCTGCCAAAGTCTGATGTCATTTTCAGGATGCTAGCCACTGAATGTTTCCTAAAATAGCCGGTTTGATCACGGTATAGAGTATAACAGGTCCCACAGTGTGCACGTGACACGCAGGTGCGCCCTACAGTCACCGGGTGCTTCCAAAAAATCTTGATCGGTCCTCTGGTGTAAACTGAGGGGAGTTTCCTTTCTTACAGAATACCAATTAGATGCACGTGTTATCTTGATCAAAAATATTTTCATTAAAAATAGTGTTAGTTGACATAAAAGTGTTAAATATTAAAGATCCACTAAAAAACAATCGGCGACGATAGTATTTTCGTACACATAATCACGACAGTTGCACGTTAGGGAATTTTATGTAGATTATATCGAGTTGGAATAAGCATCATCTAGTAACCCCTGGCAATCGTTTTTGCATCGTCAGGCATAATGAGTAAACGCCAACAGCATTAGAACAAGAATTACAGACACGAATTCCACACAAGTAGCCAGCAAAAAGAACGTACAGTTACCAACGGAGGCCGAGAGTCTGCCGAGCGGGACAAGCTGCACGTCGACTCGGTTTATCCTTTCAACCCCTCCAACCCGTCTATCCACAACCTCTAATTCGGAAGGCTCTGAAGGATCTGCGGGGCGTTTTCTCATTTCCGGAAGGTGCACAGACCTTCAGGCGTCCCAAGGGCAAGGTCAGGATACGTGACAAAGTGCAGGAGGATCTCGAGGGCGAATTATAGGGTCGCCGGAGGTTAGGAGAGGTTGAAAGGTTACACAAGATTCAGACGTTTGAGAGACGATTCCATCGCATCGCTCGGCCTTGAAGATTTCCCAAGGTCAAGAAAAGAAAGAGTGAAGGACGAGGCACAATGCAGGACATCGGCGATCCTATGAAAGTGGAGGTTCCGAAGATCAACGACTTGTTCAGCCTCGACCCCTACATCAAGCCCTTCGAGAGGGAGATCAGGAGGAGGTGGGTTGGAAGGCCTCCGTTTGTGTCGTTTTCTGTTTTGTTTTATTTTCATTTCCATGTTTTGTTTGTTTTTATAGATTTTGCAATATGATTTTAATGTAATTTGTGTATTTGCTGTACGTGTGATGCCTTTCCATAGGCTAATTTGTTGATTTCATTTATTATTTTCATTGTATGCTGGTTTTTAGAAACTTTTTCTGTATTTTCTTTGTTATTGTTAATATAGTTTATATTTTCTAATGGGCTTTATCATATCTGATGTCATTAGTGTTCGTGTGATGCTTCTTCATGTTACGACATTTTTCAAACTGTTAGTTAATTATTTATATATAGATAGTTTTAAAGATTTATGATTTTTTTCTCTGATTGCCAAATACAAAATATTTAGAATGGCTGTAAAAATTTATGACAGTCCCCCACTTAAAGAAAAGAGTGAATGAACCAGCATTTTAAATGTACAAACTATCTCAAATTTCACAGTTTGAACCAAAAACCTTCCCAACCAGGGGGCTTCGTTCTCAGACCCACTGCCGATTGCCTGTTTCCCAAGCTGTGCACTTGATAAAGTATATCTAAAGTTTTCCCCCAAAAAAGTGTCCAAAATAATGCAAGTTATAAAAATGCAAATTAAGACAATTTTGCATTGATATGATAGTGTCCATACGAAGAGGAGAAAGTTATTTTTTTCCCCTGTCATGTGTGCACTCAAAGCTCAGACCATTGGGTGTCATTTTAGAGGCTAATGTGAGCCAAAAGAAGGATGCAGAGACAGGAAATCTCTTGTAATGGACATAAAGAGCACAAAAAGCCACCATTTTAGGCATAGAAGTAACTGCTTGTATGTCAAACATTTTATCATTAGATTTTAGGTCTGACTGATAAGCAGAGCAATAACAAAGAGAATAAGGATCCAAACTAAAGTATAATTCTTAAGGTAATTATCCAGACTAAACTTAGTTAAGGTTTACAAGAGGACTGCACCAGCAAGGGAGAAACGGCAGTCTATAAGGGTTCTAGAGGTAGGGCTTCTGCCTGGAGAAATACAATAGTCATTTAGTGGTCTGGGGACAAAGCCAGCAAGTTAGCTAGGTTTATGTTTTTTAAGGTGGTCATTGTGGAAGTTTTGTGTGTTTAGGACGGGTTCATTTGTTTGTTCGTTTCAGTTGGGAACTTAGTCTCGGATGAGTGTAATACTAGCACAAAGCTAAGATAAGCCTACAGCCATTTATTGAGACTTGCAGATTTATACCTTACTGTTGCTGACATGCTTTTCACTTTGGTAATGGTCAACAAACACATGCACACTCACACGTACACGCACATGCACACTAGCAAGCATATGCGTACACACATGCACTCACACATATGTATATGTATTCGTATATTTTAATTTACCAGATATGGATGCTTTAAGAAATTACTCAGCCAAATAACTGAAGCAGAAGGAGGACTGGAGAAATTCTCTCGTGGCTATGAGACCTTTGGCATCCATGTTAATCCAGACAACAGTGTGACCTGCCGAGAATGGGCTCCCTTGGCCCAGGGACTGTTCCTCAAAGGGGATTTTAGTAAGCACTAACATTGTCCATATTTATTTTGTGTGTGGGGGGGGGTAGCAGGTGCTTGTGAATATGTTTATAATGAACCATCTTTGTCCAATTTTTTGTTTCCAAACTCTACCTTCACAGAAAAAAAAATGTATATATATTCTTTATTTCATAAACTTTATTATGCTTCAGATAACTGGGAGAAGTGTGCACTGCCCTTTAAGAAGTTGGACTTTGGCAAATGGGAAATAACCGTACCACCCAACCCCGATGGATCCTGCCCCATTCCCCACTTGTCACGTGTCAAGGTGAGAAAGGCTGGATCCCCACAATGTTAATTTTATGGCATTATTTCCATGTTCAAATTGGGTTCGAGTCCCTTTAGATATTTTCCAATTTTGAGGGTGATTGCATGGATGAAAGGTTGTCTCTGATATTAAACATTCTTTTTTTTTCCTGAATGTGAAGTATTAGGTTAAAAGTTTTGGGTGTAATCATTTATGTTTTTGATACAGAATGTGTAATGTGCTTAGCTTTTTCATCAAAAGAATTTTTGCCTGAGATTTAAAACAAGTTATCTATCTACATCCATTTAAATTTAAGTTGTAAATCTAAACATGTGCCAGATATAAAGAACAACAAGCAAGTGTTCTGGATGTTAACCTTGGTATTTTTAAGTTAGCACAAATAGGCTTGGAACTTTGCCACGGGTTCATGCTTTGTAGGAATGTAGCATGGCAACAATGCCCAGTGGAAGATCACTCTGGCATTAATGATCTCTAGTATTCATAAAACAGAGTATTCCTATAACTTGATAATTTAGATTTTGCAACATACTTTCATTTCCACTTTATTTAGTAATATACTTATATTTCATGATTAGGGACCTGTTGTGGATGTAGTAGCTAAAATTGCTTGGAATGCAAAGTGATGTTTGCTCCTAAGTTTTTATATGTTTCAGATTTTCTTGTAATAGGATTACGATTTTGAGGCTCCTTTTCTAATGCTAATATCAATTAGAAAAGAGCATTTTTATTGAAAGCCAATCTTATTTTCTAGATTGGTGTCTTGTCCTCAAAGGATCAGGTAAACAGCTGCTATATTATCAGTATACACTTGTTTTCTTTTCTACATCATAAGTTGCATGGGGCACCTGGTCAGGAGAGGGCCAGGTGGCATGAATTGAACACTTTGTAATACATTTGTTACTGGAATTAATTTTAGGGTGTGAATGAAATTATGGGACTGGATGTGTGAGAATTGACTTGCAGTTTTTGTTTGGATTATATATTTATATATTCCAGGATTGGAATGATGGGAATAGCATCACTTCAGATTAGTTTGTTCATTTGTTTATGCGTAATTGTCTGTCTGTGTGTAATTAATGATTTTCATATTTTTTCTATACAGTATAGGGATATCTCCTTCATCCACCTCCCCATCTGCCTGTTCCGTCTTCACCCATTCTCCGCTTCCCTACCCTTTTACTCTCTCCACTCCTATTCTCTCATCATATTTTTCCTCCTTATCTCCCCAACTTACTGCACCTACCTCTTTTTCTTCTCCCCCCTCTTCTCCTCATGTCTTTTTCGTACATCCATCACCTCCTCTCATTCTCCCCTCCCTTCTGTTTTCCTTTCTTTTCTCCTTTCTCCTCTTTGTTCCCTTTCTCCTCCCTTTTTCCACTCTCTTCTCCCATCCACTCTCACTCCACATTTCATTTTTGAATAAACTGTGGCTTTTCCACAAAGTGGTTCTCATTTTTCTTCTCATCATGGTCAGTCTTTTCCCTCTAGTATGTAGAGTGTGGTTATTATTGTATTTGTATGAATATTCATAAGATGTAGATTTGGAGCATGGTATAATAGTGTAGAATATGAAGGGACCCCATTTACCTGAATGTTGTAAATTCTACTTGTTAGTCAATGGTGTAATAGCACTCTTGTCTTGTAATTCTGTAGCACTTCTTAGTCTATTTTAAGGTTGCATGGAAAAAATTGTGAATCATTAAAGAGAATTCAAAATTTTTTGCTAAATGAATTTTCTTTTATGGAGTTCACTAAACTTGATAGATTTGAGAGATACTCTTTGGTCATATCTGATAATAGTTTCAAGGTATGAAGGACAGTGAATTTGATGTGAGTGAAGACTTAAAACATTCCAGATGAATAGACACTTTCGTTTAAAACATTTTATGTGAATAAGACCGATGATGTCACTTCATTTCATATAGCAACCTTGATAATGAACAATTTCTTCTTATTTTTTGGCAGCGAAAAATCTCATATCTTTAATGCCCTATGCAATGAGAAGAGAAAAGTATCCTATATGTTGCTTAATGACACTATGCTTTTGATTGCTTCTGTGTGATGTCATAAAAAACTGCAGTGATTAGACACTTTGTCATTTATTACTTGTAACTCCTTCACTCTTAAAATGTATCACCCACTGACCCTCACTAATGTATGAACCAGTATACCCTGATACTCACAAGTAAATCATAATGAATTTCAATTTTCTATGAAATACATAAAGGCAAACTTAGATATTGGAGTTAAAACCCTCTAACGATTTGACATGGTTTTATGCATTTTATTTCTTTCCCAAAAAAACATGACCACCACTCACACCAGTGTGGTGCATCGCCTCCAAAGGATTTTTTTTTCTTATATACTTTGAAACTTATTTTCTTTTAAACTTTTTCTTTCATTCATTCTTTATGTTACCTAATGGGATTATAAAAACATAGGGCATCAGCACAAAAAAAAGCACATAACTATGAACTGAAATGTTAATGAGATGTCAACCCACGCATTGCCAAGAGTTGCAAGACATTAACCCAATGCTCCCAGAAAAATGTGTTCACTGCAGTATTTTTTTGTCAGATATGTCTGCACATAGATGGCTCTGCAAGTGCTTAGCCTTGCAACCTCATCTGATTTCACCTTTCTTCAAGTTTGTGGAAAAAGTTTTTTTTTTTTTTTTTTAATAATGCTATTAATAATGATACTGTCAGTTTTACTTGGAGAGTATTAGCTCTGTCATAGCTTTCAAACCATTTTGTCTTTGTAATTTCTGTTTGATATATTCAGTAATAAAGACACCAATAATATACCCATGATTGATGCAGTGGTGTTTAACCCACTTATGATGGGTGTCCCACATATGAGACACCCAGAAAAACATTATTGGGCATCCCGCTGGTGTAACGCTAGATTGGAATTCACGCTCTGATTTTGCGCAGGCAGGTTTCTGAACTCGTCTGCACGCCAATTTTGAAGCCACCTGGAAAATATTATTTTCAGCCTGAAATTTACTGTCACAAGTGGGTTAAACTTGATTTTTGAAGAGTAAATTTGATGACACAAATCATGTTACTTGTTAACTTTAGCCTTCTCCTGTATTTTGTGCAGATCAAAGATTACCATAGGTTTATCAAGTAGTGTTTCATTTTCATACTCATAGTATGAATAGATGTTTCCATATATTACTTTGGTCTTCATATTCTCTTATTTATAAAGAAAACATTTAAAAGTACCTCTGTTTCTGCTTATGAAATCTCTTTATTCATTGAACTTATGACATCATCAAACTAAATCTGTTTGGTTCTTGGTTTCATCATCATTATAATTTCATTTAACCCAATGTTGATGGGAAGATGGTGCGTTCCCTTTGGCAATGCTTGGTTAAATGTTTCTGTACATAGATGGCTCTGCCAATGCTTAGCCACAAAGGAGTCAATTAGTAGATCTTGCGACCTCACTTTTCCTTGAAAAAGTGGGAAAACGTTTTTTTTTTACTAATGCTATCAATATTGACATTGTTGTTTTTAATGTTATAAACCTTATAATTACTATATTATTACTGACAGTACTAACAGCACTATTGAATATAAGAAAATATTGAAAATCAAGGAAAAAGGTAAACAGGTGAGACATAGTTTTGCGTAAGTGACTCATTGGTGACTTATTACTTGTGGAGCCATCAGTATATAAAAACAATTACTAAATTCAACACACATAGTGGGCAATGGCATGCATGTACGTCCCATGCCCGGCGCCTTGGTGTTAAGAGCCAAAATTAACGTGGGGACAGAAACTTATTTTAGGGGTGTTATAATTTACAGTTTAATATATGATAGTGATATTTCATGCTTTATGGAGAATTATAAATATATAACTATGTGCAATCCTTTTTTTGGTAGATCATTATTGGAATCAGACAGGAGCAACATAAAAATGATATGTTATGAAGTTTGGAAGTGCCATGACAGCTAAATTTAGAGATATAACTTATGAAGTGTTCATCTCAGTTTTAGAATATGGATAGACTTCAGAAATGTCTCCTTATTAACCCAGTGCCGAAGGGTAAAAGTGTTTGGCGAGGGGACGTAAGAACAGGATTAATGGCACGCGTCTGCAGTTTCCCCTGTTTGCGCCTGACTTTATTGGTAGTTTGCGAGAGACATTTGACACCTAAAAGCTTTTATTTTGCTATAATTTATAAAAATACTTTGAAGGCTTACCTTCATTATAGGTGCCATTGCCTAAAATCTTTACCATATAAATGAAGCCACTACTATCGGAGAAAAACAAACTCCGTCCGACGAGCCAGTGGCACAGGAATGGGTATGATACGATGCCATCTGTTTATTGGTCCACAGCAGCCATGGCATGTACATACATGCCACCCGTTGGCCACGGGTTAAAGAATTGCAGATAGACTTATTTGATGGTTGGTATGTAATTAATCAGTGTTGAAAATAAAGATAGAGAAAATATATATCAGACTTTTTTTTTAATAGTTTTATTCATGGTTCTGGATCCTTTTAGTTAGATTTTCTTTTAAAGGCTCTACTCACCACTGTGCATTGCACCCCCTCTCATCACCAGGTGGGACTCCTGACCCCAAAAGATACTATGGTGGACCGACTCTGTCCCTGGGCCTCGTATGTGCTGCAGCCACCCAAGTCAGAGGGGATCGCCTATCAGCATCATTTCTGGAACCCTCCACCAGAAGAGGTAAGTTAAGAGAGAGAAGATTAGAATATAGGTACAAGAAGTTGGAACAGAGGGGAAGAATTGGAAAGGAGAGAAAGGAGGGAAGTTAAAAAAAGATGAGGGAGAGAAGATAGAATGGAAAAGGAAGTGAAAGGGAGAAAGTGAAAGTGAATAAGAGTGAAAGAGATAGGATAGAAGTAGTGAGGACAGAGGGGGAGAAGGAGACAGACAGGAGAAGAGAAAGGACAGAGATAGAGAGTGTGAGGGAAAGAAAGGTAAAATGGGGAGAGTGGGAGCAGTAGTGAAAAAACTGAGCTTGATGTACTATAAAAAAAATAGATGTATATATTTCATATATTTGTAAGTTGTTCATATGAGGAATTACAAGTTTCATTGACTGAGAAATTTTGTATCTTTTGTGACAGAAATATACCTTCAAGCACCCAAAGCCAAAGAAGCCATCAAGTCTGAGGATCTATGAGTGCCATGTTGGCATTGGTACTAGTGAGCCTAAAGTTGGAACATACAAGGAGTTTACCCATAATGTTCTTCCCAGGATAGCAAAGTTGGGTAAGAAACTGTTTTTCACAGGATGATGTCAAAGAATTGTCTTATATATGTTCAGGAATCCAGAATACAATGAAAACATTTAATTTTGCTAGTCCAAATTGAAAAATATCCTTTAAAGTTAGCATGCTGTGTATTTGTGTTTCTCAGAAACTCGTATAAGAGTACTGATGTAAATAGATGATGGTATTGCACTGTTCTAAGCTACAAAGTGATCGTGTTTGTGATTAACATTTTATGTGAAAGATTTTGTTGTTGCATCCATTACTTGACACCATTCCAGGGTACAATGCTATCCAGTTGATGGCCATTATGGAACATGCATACTATGCCAGCTTTGGGTATCAGGTGACCAGTTTCTTTGCTGCTTCAAGGTGAGAATTATTTGAATTTATTCAGTCTATGCATTCTTGAAATACCTGCAATGAAATGAATATTTTTTTTTCGATTTATATTTATTCTCTGTGCTTGTCTAGAAGTATAGATGTTTTACCAGTTCCAAAAAAACTGTGCTTAGGACTAATTCCTCTCCTTTTGTTTTAGCCGGTATGGAACACCAGAAGAACTCAAAGAAATGATTGATACCGCTCATTCCATGGGGTTGTATGTTCTTTTGGATGTTGTGCATTCTCATGCATCCAAAAATGTCTTGGATGGTCTTAATGAGTTTGATGGAACAGACTCCTGCTATTTCCATGGAGGTGGCAGAGGGATTCATGATCTTTGGGACTCAAGATTATTCAACTATTCAAAGTGAGTCGACAGATTTGATCTAGCTTTTTTAAAAACATGTTAATCTTATCTTATGTTGGCAGATCTTATTTTTGTATTTGTTTGTATTTATTTATTTTGAGTTTGAAAAACTTGTTGTGTCATAGATTTTTAGATATTTGTTGTGAGATAGAATATCCATTTGCATGTAGCTATATGTAGATAATTGCATTTGTTTATGCATAGAGAGAATATTTATACATGATACTGACAACAAGGGCCAAGTATTTGTAGTAAATAACTTTCCTTTTTTTAATCTATATCAGCTGGGAAGTGCTGAGGTTCCTTCTGTCTAACCTTCGCTGGTACCTTGAAGAATACAGTTTTGATGGATTTAGGTAAGTAATCCTTCTTGGATTGTGGTGTTGTATTTAGCTTCTGTACTGGATCAATAAACATCTTTGCTTATATACCAACAGGAACTAGAAAGTAAATGGGTTTCAAGTGTAATTTTCATTATTACTGCTCTTTATCAAACATAATAATTTTTTTAACTAAACTTTTTCCTCTGTAATCTTATTGTAATTAATACATCACTGGGACAGTTTGTAACACAAGTTTCATATGAAATCACAGGTTTGATGGTGTGACTTCCATGCTGTATCACTCCCATGGAATAGGTGAAGGTTTTAGTGGAGATTACAATGAATACTTTGGGCTGAATGTGGACATAGAAGCTTTAGTATATCTCATGCTTGCTAACCACATGCTCCATGAGCTCAGCCCAGAGATTATAACCATTGCTGAGGTAAGTTCATTCA
>NC_091575.1:21963339-21965839 GCF_042767895.1 Penaeus vannamei
CCATTGCGGTAAATGTAGAAAAAGGTATGAATGAGAATGAATACAACTCTTGTATTGTGAAAATATTCATTCTAATTCACACCTTTTCTGCAAAGAGAGTTTCTTACCTTTAATTTTCAACGTCTTGTACAGAACAAAGTGAGCGACACGAAAGCTTGAAATTAAGCTGAAAGGTAAAAGTATTCTTATTATTTCATCAAAGTATGCGTTCATATTTTAACACGAAGATCCTTGTGCTAGAATGTTTTGTCATTAACAAAGTTTTAATGAACTCTTGCAGGTATTACATTATCATTATTAATGTTATATTTATAAACTCAGTTATCCCCTAATATTTGCCCAGTATTCAGGCGCTTTTCAGACCTTTATTTTTTGTGATATTCTTGTTTACATTATTAAACGGTCGGCCATCAAGAGGGTAATTAAAGAGACTTTTTTAAGGTTTTGAAATTCCACTTTCGCTTTCTTCGTGACTTCTCTATTCGATTTTGAACTTCATATTACACACTGGAGGGATTTGTTAACTGTTTGTTGACATGGCCACAGATCTGAATTAACCACTGTATTTGTTTTTGAGGAATAATCAACATCAATTCAGGACAAAGAATGTAGAGAGAAAAGCTATAGCTTTACATTCTATACAAGAGCCCAAGCACTGTGATCAGCCAATCTTTTGCATAAACGAACTTGTGCTTGCAACCCTATACCTCATACTCACGGCCTTGTCTTTCCTTGCACGGTGGAATGTCAAGATGATTCACTCTCTTGGGTCAAAAACGAACTGATACCTTCCTATAGACGTCACAGTTACGCAGGCAAAACGTTATTCTAGAGATAAACAACATGGCGTTTGTATTCATAACCGGTGCTTCCACGTCAAATTGCGGCTGTTCATTACGAAACCATTTCCGAAAGCCATGGACCTCCGCGCCAATGTCTGTCTGAGTATAAACCGAAGGCATCGTCTGTATTGCTCGGTTCATGTTGCTTTTTCCTTATTATTTTGCAAGTTTGTTTTGATACTGATCATTATTACTCGGTCTATTAATTCTTTCCTTTCATTAAATGCAAGCCTGAGACAATGCCGAAGCGAAGTCGACCGAGACCCATTCAGTGATCTCGCTGTTGCTGCATTCGCTCAATAGATGGCGTTGGAAGGCCAATCGTGTCTCCGCTCGGTTCTCGTGAATCGCGAAAACTGAGATTACAGATGCAAGATTGCCAACGGGTAATTTTTGCATCTCTTAAAAGATAGATGATTACAAGTCTGAATCATATTATGGTTATTATTATTATCATTATATATATATATATATATATATATATATATATATATATATATATATATATATATATATATATATATATATATATATGTATGTATGTATTACATGTGTATGTATGTATGTATGTATGTATGTATGTATGTATGTATGTATGTATGTATGTATGTATGTATGTATGTATGTATGTATATATATATGTATGTATATATATATATACATATATATATATATATATATATATATATATATATATATATATATATATATATATATGTGTGTGTGTGTGTGTGTGTGTGTGTGTCTGTATGTGTGTGTGTGTGTGTGTATGTGTGTGTGTGTGTGTGTGTTTGTGTGTGTGTGTGTGAGTATGTGAGTGTATGTGTGTGTGTGTGTGTGTGTGTGTGTGTGTGTGTGTGTATGTGTGTGTGTGTGTGTGTGTGTGTGTGTGTGTGTGTGTGTGTGTGTGTATGCATATATATTGTATATATGCATATATATATATATATATATATATATATATATATATATATATATATATATATATATATACGTAATACATACATAGATACACACACATTTGGTTATGCATGATAAAGCGTGTTGTCATTCTTGGTTTTCCCGAACGTAAATAAGATGTCACCTCCAAGATATGTACTTTGGTATAATGAGTTTACACACAAATCATTTTTGGAGTTCCTTTTCGACTCAACAGATGGCGTCTCTGGTAGGAGTGCGTTGCATGTCTTTTTGTGAATGATTTTGGTAACCTATTTTTAAAATGTAGGCAATTCCTTCATTGAAGTAATACTATTTTTAATGAAATGCAATATGAAACTTTCAATCTGAAAACTAAATGACTGGACAGAGAAATCAAAATACAGGCGCAAAAATGCCTTAAGTATAGAATAACACTTTAGAAAATATCCGATCGACCGCGAAAATGAGTCAGAATTATTCGTTCCCGGTGTAACCCTTGCGAATCGTGTCTGTGCTTGCTTGGATCGGGTAGTGGAAGGAATTTAGCTTCGTCATTCCATCCTTATCTCGTTTGATAGCTTGAAATGCGATTTATGTTTAAACTTTCGATAAAAGTAATGATAATAGTGAGGATACTACTACTACTGCAATAGTAATAATACTGATAATAATGATATCATTATCACCATCATCCTCAACAGCAAATCAAATCATTAAGAGGTCACCGAGTACGAATC
>NC_091575.1:21973339-21975839 GCF_042767895.1 Penaeus vannamei
GTTTTTTATAGTGTTTTCTGTTTTAAATCTAGATGCTCTTATATTGAGGGGAAATAAACACCAAAATGTTTCACTAAAAGGGAAAAAAAAAGTTCTGAAAATACGACACATATCATTGAAACTGAAGCAAAAAATCTTCAGGAAAAAGTTGAGGAGGTCATCAAAGTCCAAGAAACTGTCAAACAGATTGAAAGTAATTTGTCAAACAGCCAAGCTCAAATAATGGAAGAAGCCAAGAAAATGACAGCTACATATGCAGATGTATCAAAAGTAAAGGAAACCGTGAATGAAATGGAAAAAAAATAGAACAAGACATCAAGACCACAAAGGAGGAAATTAAAACACAGCTTGCAGCAACGATTAAGAAGAAAGAATTCAAATCCCACCTTGGGCAACATGCAAGAAATATTGCTAATTTGGCTGACGTAAACAAGGACATAGTAATATTGGGACACGAAGAAAAAGTTGTAGAAGATGGAATTGAACGATACAACGAAGACAAGAAATTAATTGTAGATATTCGCAAGGCCATAAATCCCGAATTCGCCGAGCAGAATATCATAGCTCACAAGAGGCTGGAATTATTCGAAAAGGGAAAGAAACGGCCTCTAAAAGTAACATTCTTGAATAAGCAAATAGTAACTGATATAATAAAGAAAGCCAAAGTTCTGGCCACCCATGAGGAATGCAAAAAAATCTGGATAAGAGAAAACATGACCAAAGATGACAGAGTAACACTACAAAAGAAATTGGAAGAAGTAAAAAACAAAAATGAACAAAGGACTGAAGAGGAAAAAACTTATTTATTTGGAGGGTGAGAGGTCTCCAAGCAAAGCAAATATACTATCGGAACCAATATGTAGAGGCAGACCAACATTAACCCTGCAACCAAATTAAATACCTAAAGATTATATAGAAATAGTTTACACAAATATTGATGGTCTATCTTCGAAGTTGCTTGAACTAGAGACAATAATTGATATGGATAAACCGGATGTAATATGCATCACTGAAACCAAACTGGACCCCTCCACAGACGATGTAACATTAGGGCTTAAAGACTATAATATTTGGAGAAAAGATAGGGCAGATGGAAAGGGAGGGGGGTAGCAATATTAACAAAGAAAGGAATTATTATAAAGGAGTTAGAAATTAATCAGGACCCCATAGTGGAAATGAAGGTAATTGAGGTAGAAACAAATGGGGTAAACATAATAACCACGGTATACATGCCACCTCAAACATCGGCGTGGTCACTAGAAAATTACCAGAAACTAATTCAAGAGACAATAAAGAGCCTGGAAGAAGTGCTACAACTTTCGGAAACCAATTCAACAGAAATTCTTATTACAGGGGACTTTAATAGCAAAATCGACTGGGAAAGTCTCGATCCTAGAGCACAGTCAGATTCTTGGAATACTAAATTACTAGATGTCATAAATGAGCATTGCCTTTTCCAGAATATAACAGATCATACCAGGATAAGAGGGCTAGATAGGCCGTCTATGCTTGACCTAATATTTGCAAAGCATAACGACGATATTAAGGATATTGAATACTGTCCTCCTTTAGGAAAAAGCGACCATGTAGTGATTAAACTAATATACTGTCTGCTACAGGAAAAACTCATCGTAAGCAAAGAAAGAAAGGAAAAGTGCAATTACAAAAGAGGTGATTATAGAAGCCTTAAAAATTTCTTTGATAACATAAACTGGGAAACACTTCTGGATGATGAAAACCTTGATGTTCAGTATGCAAAATTTTGTGAGATCTATAAAAAAGGAGTGGAAAGATTCATACCCAAATTCAAAATTGAAGCAAGAAATGGCCAAAAATGGTTCAACGACAAATGCAAGAAAATGAGGGAAAAAAAGCATCTCCTTTGGAAAAGATTCAGAAGGCATAGATCTCAGGCAGCATATGAAAGATATAAAGGAGGAAGAAATGAGTATACCCAAACCATGAGAGAGGCGAAATTAGACTGAAAAGGACATAATAAACAAATGCACAAGTCAACCAAAACTCTTCTTTAACTACATAAATAGTAAAACTAAAAGTAGGGATCAAATTAGCGCTATCAAAGACAATAACATTATATATTCTAAGGAGGAAGAAATGTGTGAAATCCTAAATGAGAAATTTCAGTCAGTGTTTGTTCAGGATCCATGCTTTGATATGGCAAATACCCGTACAGACGTAAAGAACATCGAAAATATCACCCTAAAAAAGAACGAAATAAAAGATCTAAAAGGATTAGACAATACCAAAGCAGAGGGACCAGATGAAATTTCTAACTGGGTTCTTAGGGAATGTGTCGAAGAACGGTGTACTCCTTTATTGTTAATATTTCAAAATTCACTAAGACAAGGTAAACTACCAAAAGTTGGAAAATCGCAAATGTTACACCCTTATATAAGAGCGGCGACAAACAAACCCCACTAAATTATAGACCAGTTTCATTAACTAGTGTAGTATGCAAACTGCTAGAAAGAATAATTAG
>NC_091575.1:21983339-21990839 GCF_042767895.1 Penaeus vannamei
ATTTGTCTCATTTTCTGTCTGTTTATCTGTCTGTCTGTCTATCTGTCTCTGTGTCTGTCTCATTTCTGTCTGTCTATCTGTCTCTGTCTCTATCTCTCTATCTGTCTCATTTTCTGTCTGTCTATATGTCTCTGTCTCTATCTCTCTATCTGCCTCATTTTCTCTGTCCATCTGTCTCTGTCTTTGTCTGTCCATCTGTCTCTGTCTCTATCTATCTTTGTCTCATTTTCTGTCTTTATCTGTCTGTCTTTCTGTCTCTGTCTCTATCTATCTGTCTCTGTCTCTATCTATCTGTCTATCTGTCTCTGTCTCTATCTCTCTATCTGTCTCGTTTTCTGTCTGTCTATCTGTCTCTGTCTCTATCTCTCTATCTGTCTCGTTTTCTGTCTGTCTATCTGTCTCTGTCTCTATCTCTCTATCTGTCTCATTTTCTGTCTGTCTATCTGTCTCTATCTATCTATCTGCCTCATTTTCTGTCTGTCTATCTGTCTCTGTCTTTGTCTGTCCATCTGTCTCTGTCTCTATCTATCTTTGTCTCATTTTCTGTCTGTTTATCTGTCTGTCTGTCTATCTGTCTCTGTGTCTGTCTCATTTCTGTCTGTCTATCTGTCTCTGTCTCTATCTCTCTATCTGTCTCATTTTCTGTCTGTCTATATGTCTCTGTCTCTATCTCTCTATCTGCCTCATTTTCTCTGTCCATCTGTCTCTGTCTTTGTCTGTCCATCTGTCTCTGTCTCTATCTATCTTTGTCTCATTTTCTGTCTGTTTATCTGTCTGTCTTTCTGTCTCTGTCTCTATCTATCTGTCTCTGTCTCTATCTATCTGTCTATCTGTCTCTGTCTCTATCTCTCTATCTGTCTCGTTTTCTGTCTGTCTATCTGTCTCTGTCTCTATCTCTCTATCTGTCTCGTTTTCTGTCTGTCTATCTGTCTCTGTCTCTATCTCTCTATCTGTCTCATTTTCTGTCTGTCTATATGTCTGTCTCGATCTATCTATCATTCACGTCGTACATGCAATGAATGGCTATCCACCTCTCCACCTTCCGGGAATCTTTATTCCTTCTCCGATTTCTCTTTCAGCTATGAATTTGCACTCACCTCTCCACCTCCCATGTATATTCATCCACCTTTCCGCCTGCTATTAATATCCATCCACTTCTCTTGCTATTAATATCCATCCACCTCTCCCCTGCTATGGTTAATCATCCACCTCTCCACCTGCTATTAATATCCATCCAATTCTCTTGCTATTAATATTCATCCACCTCTCTGCCTGCTGTGAATATCTATCCACTTCTCTACCTGCTGTGAATATTCATCCACTTCTCCACCTGCTATAAACATCCATCCACCTGCTATGAGTATTCATCCACCTCTCCACCTGCTATGAATATTCATCTACTTTTCCACCTGCTATAAACATCCATCCACCTGCTGTGAATATTAATCCACCACCTCTCCACCTGCTATGAATTTTAACGGACTGCTCTTCTTTACATCACAAACACAGACACATACAAGCACAGCCAAGCAAACATACATAAACAAACGCACATACAAACAAACCCATACATACAAACAGATATATACACACAAACACTCACACAGACATTGGAAGCACAAGGAAACCAAAAGAAAAAATTGTGCAGGGCAGTAAGCCTCATTCAATATGACATAATAGCTTTAAGCATTCCACACTATACTTTCTTCTTTAACGAATGACATCAGCAAACAACGTGGCTATTACACGCGTGTGACGTCATCTGATGTTCTAACGTGATGTAATTCCTAAACGAAAAGTTTTCCGTTCATCAAAGAGGCAAGGGAGTCTTATAACTCTTTCAATATGTGAAAAATTAAGTGAATTCTCATTCTCAGCTTGGGTGCCAGTGGGGTTAAAGCTTAGTTTAGATACCATGTTTACATATTTTAAAAATGTCATTTTCCTCAACTCTGCGGTTACTGCACGCCGTCTCCAGAAGGTGCAAAGTTGGGCCTGCGCTACACAAACAGAGTTGGCAGGTATATTCCTTGCAACAAAATTCTTAATGTCTAGGGGCTCTGGGATAGTTTTCTGTGACTCCCAAAGTGTTCTTCGGACCCAAAGTTCTTTCAAAACAGACGGCAACGAGGAAATTATGCAAGAGAGCGCAGTTTCAACATTCAATTTCTATGGATGCCACCTCATGTTAGTATACGCAAGCACGACCACGTAGTCAAGATAGTGAAAGTAGGATGCCTCTTGTTAGGGTTGCATACATAATGACAAGTTCTCATAAAGAAGAACAGGTAGAACTGACGAACTCACAAAGGCCTGGCAGCTGTATCATAAGTTAAAAAAATATATATGTACAACTCTGTGATCACGCTTGTCCACGCCTGAGCAGATAGCCAGGGTGGTAAATAACTTACTTAACTTAATCCATGCCATATAGTGCAAATATAGACCATTCTATCAAAAATGTAGGATAAGTTTAGTTCTGATCTATGTTCACTATCCTTGCTGTTCTTGAGGCGTTGGGGATTATCCTCATGGCTTCACTTTGCACTCGAAACTATTCATTTCTGATTCCTTACATGTAACAAGTGCAGTGCATGATAGTCTACAACTAACCTTATGAAAGCCTAGTATAACAACAGCCTAGTCAGCTTACCACTGATGCCTTTTCCGAGAACTTTCAGCGGTTTCAATCTCTCCCAAAGTATCTTCTTGAGAGAAACGAACAGGCATCGTTTACGTTCACCCCGAGATACTTAAATTTGTGAAACATGCCAAGATCTTGGTTTCCCATGTGAAAGGTGAGTAGGAGTGTGATACAAGGGCTGAAAGTCATTGTTTTTCTAAGCGGAGATGACAAATCCACACTCAAAATTTGCCAGTTCGTCGAGAATTAGTTGCATTCTCTCTTGTGATAATGTTCTGTCACGTCATTAGCATATGTAATGGATTCATCATCCCCAAATGGAATATCTGCCAGGAAACGGAACAGTATGGGGCTGAGAACTCCTCCCTGTGGCGTCCCAAGTTCAAAGAATTGTGCAGTGGAACTTTCCACTCCCCTGATCAAGACACTTGCAAATATGTTAGAAAAATACATTCTAACCCATCTCAATAATTTATCTAGCGACTTATTGTTCTAGGGTGAATTCTGTTTGCAATATTAAAAGTTGGCTAAAGGCCAAGAAATACAGTGTGCTTCTCTAGATTAGAGTTAGAAAAGTAATCTGCAAATCAATGTTGTGTTCTACGTTCCATTAAAATATTCAAAGAACGTTTTGGGAATCACAGGAAACTGCTCTAGCGATCCGAGTCATTCAGAATTCCGTTGCAAGGGGTTTGTATCAATCTATCTAGGTATTGTTACATTGCAATATATATAATCTTTATTTCCGACAAGATACGCGAGTTTCATTTACACAGTTGAGTGGTCAGTTTTTGTAACAGTATTTCATATATTTGTGTTGTTATGGACTTGTCAAAATCCTATTCTAAACCTGAAGGTTGTTTCACCTTGAACGACCAGGGAATGCCCCCCCCCCCAAAAAAAAAAAAAAAAAAAAAATGTAAACAGGAGAACTGGCTTCACATTTCTCTCTGTTTAGGAAAAAATAATAGACGCCCTAACTTTTGGTGGCAAAGATATGAAACAACCCATCTATCTTAAAGTTCCAAAAAACAACAAAATCATAAAATAATGAAATCATTTTTTAGTTTCAGTACTTGGCTGCAAGTAATTACATATCCCATCTGAATCTAGCCATAAATATTACCTTACATGATCTGTCAGTATAGATAATATTGGCACTGATTTACTCAAGCAAGTGTCTCTAAACATACATTTTCCACTCTGCTGCATTTGAGCAGTAAGTTTATGTAACCATCAATGAATAACCTACAACTCTTGAATAATGTATAAATGCGATATACTATCATCTCATACTACCTAATGTACTAGAAAATATACGCACATCCTAAATATGTAATGTGATATTACGATGCAATTTAATAACCATAAATCAGGTGTATCAAAACTTTTCCACAGCTGTGGCGTGAGAACAAACAAGGAACAACAATATATATATATATATATATATATATATATATATATATATATATATATTTATATGAATAAAAAGAGAACCCGGGGGTAGACATTGGGGCATTAACGAGACACTTCCTTGATGCCGTTTCTATCTATGACATGAGATCGTTTACAAGCTACCATTGCTTCTGCATAACTATATGTGCAGAGTCAGAGGTTAATAGATAAAAAAACAAACAAGAAACTGAAAGAAGTAATCACAAGCATTAGTGTGTGAGGTGGGACTTACCATGCTGAGCCAGAAGTCCTAACATACTTCAAATGTACCCAAAACAACAACGTTAAGATCTGTTGCATTCGAAAGAGCTTCCTTCTGTAGGTTATTGTCGTCACCTTTTTGATATGTGGATCATCTCAACACTACTACGTATACTGAATCCTTAACATGATGATCAAAACAAAACGGATTCATCATGGCAACTGGTCAGTAAAAACACCTGTTACCTATTTCTCAACAAATAGTTTTCTGTGAAACCACACAAATGGTAACTACACTATTTTCTAACACAACATGTATGAGTTCGGAATTTGTCCCTTCCACTCTATATTTCCCTTCATATACGATTATGTATGTTTCATTTCCCTCCTTGCTTTTTCTACTATGTTCCTATCTGATATCGAAAGTAACAATATTAAGTTATATTAAACAATAGTGATTTCTAAAATGTAGTGCCGCTGTATCCGGTGTTGCCTATCCAGTGTTGTTGAGCCCTACATAGCCTTGAACCTAGAGGAGTGTTGTCTCATGAAAATAATAGAGAGAATCTTTGCAAGGGAGAATGTAAAGCCGAGCACGATTACTTTGAAAAGTCGAATGTGTGAGTTCGTCGAAATGAGCTTGGGGGTTCGTGGGCTTCTACATGTAAGAATGTAACAAGAATACTCACTCCTGGTCTTCGTGAGGTTACAGTGAGTATGGAGCATCATCACTTTTGAGAATTACTATAAATTAGCAATATTTTTTTGTCATGTTCAAAATACAGAAACAAACGTGTGTAAAGTTATATTGCACTTGACCTCCTTTGTTCTCTATACATCGTCAGTATCTTTACATACCGTTTTACAATTGCCAGCAAAATATGTACATAACTATTGACCGTTCTCTGTTCCTTTGTAATTTTGATTTTTGTTTCGCGTGTATCGAATCTCATAATATGCACATTCTGAAAAATGTATCTTATGATGCAACTTTTGTCCTTTATGAATTCACAACCCTTGTCCTGCGCGAAGCCCCAATCCTATCCCTTTATGAAGTAATAACCCTTGGCCTTTAGGAGGTCACATTCTCCTGATTGGATCCACAACCCTTGCCCTGTATGAAGCCACAACCCTTGCCTTGTACGAAGTTGCAGCCCTTCACTGTAGAAGTGATCTGTCAATAAATGCATAGTCAGTAATTTTTTGTTTCATGTGAAGAAAAAGAAACGTTTCTAAGGTGGACGTTGAAGAAAAAAAGTCGGAAAAGATTGTCAGTCTCATTGTAATAGATAATATATAATAAATATACGAAGACGAATGACTCCACTTTCAATCATATGGAATTGACGTTCCAGTTTTACCTTTTCTCGGATTTATCACATGGCAAACCTTTTGGCATAAATCAAAACCCGCAACTTGGAAATAGGTCATGTCAGCGATAAAAAAAAGACTAGTGATAAGATAATCAAACGAGTAGCAAGACCAATCAGCTGGCGGGGAGGGGGAATCGTGGCGTGGGATGATGACGTCACGCTCTGGTATCTCTCGTGACGTCACTGAGATTTGGGGTTGATGATTATTTATATTTATTATTCATATCAGTTTGGTGTCATAGTTATTAGTGGCTTGTTGTCCATTCAGACTTGAATAATAAAGACACAGCGAATCCCAAGGACGAAGGTTAACAAGACACTAACGGACTTCAAGATAATACGAGGTCCGATCCAATAAATATTCGTATATACAGACATACATATACACAAAAATAAATTCATATCTGTCTATATACCTGATAGATATACATATATCTACCTATTTGCCCGTTTGATATGTAAGTCTAGACCGATTCATATGCATTTACTTCTCTATTTATGCTTGTCAATTATACGAATATTCTCGGGCCTCGCTCAATTTTAACAAGCCGGTCGTAACAGACTGTTTGTTAAAATTGTACAAGGCCCGACCCAATGAATATTCGTATACACAGACATACATATACACTAAAATAACTACATATCTGCCTTCCTATCAGATATACCTACATCTATTTAACAATATATAAGGTAGATATGAATGTCCAGACTGACAGACATGCATTTATTTCCATGTATATGCATGTCCGTATAATTAATATTCCTTGGGTTCGCGTCTCGCACAAGTTTAGCAAACTGGCCTTAAGTGACCGACCGGACATGGCACTGTGTTGCACCATGGCCATGGAAGTCTGGGATTCCACGCTGAATGTTGAAAAGGAATCGAGACCTTTGTATGGCTTTTGAAATTTTGGATATCATCTGGATTATATATATATATATATATATATATATATATATATATATATATAAATATATATATATATATATATATATATATATATATATATATATATATATATATATATATATATATATGTATTTACACACACACACACACACACACACACACACACACACACACACACACACACACACACATATATATATATATATATATATATATATATATATATATATATATATATATATACACACACACACACACACACACACACGTGTGTGTGTGTGAGAGTGTGTGTGCGCGTGCGTGCGTGCGTGCGTGCGTGTGTGTGTATGTGTATGTGTGTGAGCGTGTGTGTGTGTGCGAGTGTGTGAGTGTGTGCAATATAGGTTATCCGACTTTTACATGTAATGCAAGCTGTTAGCCTCATCATTCGACTGGTGGCGAAGACAGTGGTGCCCCACAAAAATACTATCAGGGTGTAAGTTTACACTTATAAAAATAGGTGGATAAGATTCTTCGAAAAGTTTTTATGCTTACTTTATCCTCATTCTTGTTATTGGTGTTATTGCCTTAACTGTCATTATCATCACCATTATTATCAATATCATAAACTTTATCCTTATATAATCATTATTACGATGATCCAAATCCTAATTAATCATGATTGTTATCTTAATTGAGATTATTATCAATATCATGATTGTTATCATCAGTAAGCCTATCATTATTGTTATCATTATCACCATCACTACTGTTTTCATTATCATTAAATCATCATCATTCTTATCACAAGTAATGTTAGATTTCATAATATAATTTTATTCTTATCATTATCACCCTTATTACTTTTGTCATAATTATCATCAGTATCTACTCTTCATTCATTTCACTCTATTTTCTCAATTTTCCGATGCATCCCA
>NC_091575.1:22005839-22008339 GCF_042767895.1 Penaeus vannamei
GAATTAGGACCAATGAGCACCCCCCCCCCTCATCGCCCCTAAACACCAGAAGGTCTTTGTGATGCTTTCCTCCCTCCCTCCTTCCCTCCCTCCCTCCCCTCGAGTTCCCAGAACGTGGAAACGGCAAAGTTCCTGGAAATTCGGCCAGGAGGGGGGAGAGGGGCCCAGGGAGGCAGTCGGAGCAGGGGGCTGGGGGCAGGGGAGGCGGGAGGAGGAAGGCAGACGGGGGAGGAGGAGGGAATGGGAGGGAGAGGGGAGGAGGGGGGAGAGGAAAAGAGGGGAGCGAGGAAGGCAGACGAGGGGGGGGGGGCTGGGTGGGAGCCAAACGTTTATACTAACTAGAAAAGAATAATGTTTAGTAGAATTTCTGAAATGAATCGTATAATGAAGACGATTGGCTATAAAACACATTGGCATATATACTTGAATATACAAGATATATATATATATATATATATATATATATATATATATATATATATATATATATATATATATATATATATATATACATATACATACATACACACACACACACACACACACATATATATATATATATATATATATATATATATATATATATATATATATATATATATATATATATATATATATATATGTGTGTGTGTGTGTGTGTGTGTGTGTGTGTGTGTGTGTGTGTGTGTGTGTGTGTGTGTGTGTGTGTTTGTTTGTGTCCGTGTGTGTATATATGTGTGTGTGTGTAGAGAGAGAGAGAGAGACTGAAATAAAAACGTCTGTTTTCTTTGTTTCAGTTTTCCTTCTCTTACAGAAACCTGAACCTGCTTACAATGCGTCACAACGAAGTTTATGTCGCGCTGTTTACGAGTCTTTCGAAGTAGCTTCTGGATGATGACCTTTCCTCACAGACATTTTACGGTACTTCGAAATCACACACACACACACACACACACACACACACACGCACACACACACACACACACACGCATACATATATGTGTGTGGGTGTGTGTACATGCAGGTGTGTATATGAATGAATAATTATAATCATGTTTTAGTATTCATCGATATAATCATGTATCTTTTTTTATTTTTAATATATATATATATATATATATATATATATATATATATATATATATATATATATATATATATTTAATTATCTTATTTTATTTTTTTTACTTTTTGCTCGTGGAACGTGTGATTCCGCGCCACTTCTTGTGAATGCGGAGGGAGTCTGCGTCGCCTGGAGAAAGTTGTATTACTTCCAGCAGGATGTTACAGCAGGATGTGTGTGATACCTGCGAGCAAAGAGAATTACTTTCCTATTATTTCCTATGTTGAATATACTGGACTAGATAAGCACTGTACAGTCTCCTCGTGATTGTGCAGTGTTTCGTTGTGAATGTTCATCCAATATTTCCTGTCTTCATGAAAACGAAAACGAAATGATCTTCAAATTATCTTCTCACTCCTATCTCTCCAGCTCCCGCGCTTCCTTTTTGTTGTCTGTGTAAACAGGATACTGGCAGAGTGATAAAAAAAAAACTGTTGTTGTTAGCGATGCCGACAAGTACGCAGTCAATGATTATATTAAAAAGTCAAAGACCCAATGTATTGAATGTTGGAAAACTAGTTATTTCCAACGGATGTCGAATATTTATAGGCATATTGATATATACTGCGCCAAACTGTCGACAAAACATGTTGAGAAGGCAAAAATATAGAGGTAAAAAGTAAAGAAAAAATAAATACGACTGGAGAGGAAACGATCATCGTCTGTACACTGACTCCAATGTCTTTGGGAGGCACATTCTGGATGTACTTTTATTATTTTCTTTTCTTACGGCTGTCGCTACAAAAAGTAAAAAAAAAAAAAAAAAATGTCACGGAGTCTACCCGGACGAAGCAGATTAAAATGACTTAGCAGGCAAAGTGGTGTTTGGAACTGGCAAGATGTAGAGAGGGAGAAGCGGGCGGGGAGGGGGGGGGGGTACGAAAGGAATTTCCTGTCAGCCAGACGGAAGAGCAGCCAAGAGGGCGGCCGGCGAGCACCATTTTAGTGGTTGTGCTTCTCGGCGAATTTATGTGCGTGCCTCTTTGTAAGTTAAGTAATGCGAGATGGAGATAGGGAGAGAATGAAAGAGAAAGAGAAAGGGAGAGAAAGAGAGAAAGAGAGAGAGAGAGGGGTGGGGGAGAGAAAGAGAGAGGGAGAGAGAAAGAAAGAGATAGACAGATAGAGATAGACAGATAATTGATAAAGAGAGAGAGAAAGAGAGAAATAGACAGACAGATAGATAGACTGATAGAGAGAGAGAGATAAGAGATAGGTAGGTAGATAGAGACACAGATAAATAGATAAAGACAGACAGACAGAAAAAAGTAAGATAAATAACTAGAAATGAGAGAGGAGGAGAGGAAGAAAGAGGGGAGAGACTGACAGAGAGAGAGATAAAAGCAAATTCACGGTAAGACCAGCACTGTTTTTGGAGTTAGTTACGATCCACTCGCATCT
>NC_091575.1:22020839-22025839 GCF_042767895.1 Penaeus vannamei
AAATGAAAAATAGAAGAGAAGTTATGGTTTTCTGTAGTTCAACTTGTCGTTTAATTTGTATTAGTAAACGGGAAAACTCGCTGGAAGAAAATTGTTCAATTTATATTAGATATCAAGGAGCAATACAATTCATTTACACGAGAGAATATTGTCAATTTGTTTCTCGTCTCTTGACTGGTTCGCAATATCGTTATAAATTCAAAACAATTAGGTAAGACCGAAGGTGATTGAGACCGACTGAATTTAGTATTAAGGGCTGCGCTCTGAAGGCGTCAAGGTCAAAGGTAAGTTATACCCTTTAAAGTTGATAACAAAATTGCTGGTACATTTACACTTGGGTTTTCTCCCACCAGGCCAGGCAAAGACCGGCTTTCCCGTGTCGAGGTTTCCGAAGCCTTCAAGATTGATAAAAGGTCGTCATTGTCGAATCCAGTAAGTAGGATATTTTCATTGTTTATGATGAAGCCGCCTAGACATTAACCATTATGCAAATCTGTCAAACGTCTTACAGTTATGAATGGAAACGTGGACTCACCCCCCCCCCCCCTCCACACATAAACACATACCTAAATATATATAAATACACACGCACATATACACTGACACGCACGTATATACTAACACACACCCGAATAAACGCACACACCCGAATAAACGCGCACACCCGAATAAACGCACACACCCGAGTAAACGCACACACCCGAGTAAACGCACACACGAACGCATGCACGCCCACACGAACTTATGCACGCCCACACGAACTTATGCACGCCCACACGAACTTATGCACGCCCACACGAACGCATGCACGCCCACACGAACGCATGCACGCCCACACGAACGCATGCACATCCACACGAACGCATGCACATCCACACGAACGCATGCACGCCCACACGAACGCATGCACGCCCACACGAACGCATGCACGCCCACACGAACGCATGCACGCCCACACGAACGCATGCACGCCCACACGAACGCATGCACGCCCACACGAACGCATGCACGCCCACACGAACGCATGCACGCCCACACGAACGCATGCACGCCCACACGAACGCATGCACGCCCACACGGACGCACGCACATACGAACGCACGCACACGAATGCACGCACGCACACACGAACATGCGCACGAACATGGCATGAACATGCACACGAACATACGCACGCACACACGAACATACATCCGCACGCACACACGAACATACATCCGCACGCACACACGAACATACATCCGCACGCACACACGAACATACATCCGCACGCACACACGAACATACATCCGCACGCACACACGAACATACATCCGCACGCACACACGAACATACATCCGCACGCACACACGAACATACATCCGCACGCACACACGAACATACATCCGAACGCACACACGAACATACATCCGCACGCACACACGAACATACATCCGCACGCACACACGAACATACATCCGCACGCACACACGAACATACATCCGCACGCACACACGAACATACATTCGCACGCACAGACGAACATACATTCGCACGCACACACGAACATACATTCGCACGCACACACGAACATACATCCGCACGCACACACGAACATACATACGCACGCACACACGAACATACATCCGCACGCACACACGAACATACGCACACACGAACATACGCACACACGAACATACATCCGCACGCACACACGAACATACATCCGCACGCACACACGAACACACGCACGCACACACGAACACACACGCACACACGAACACGCACGCCCACACGAACACACGCACGCCCACACGACCACACGCACGCCCACACGAACACACAGGAACACACACGCCCACACGAACACACGCACGCCCACACGAACACACGCACGCCCACACGAACACACACGCACGCCCACACGAACACACACGCACGCCCACACGAACACACGCACGCCCACACGAACGCACACGCCCACACGAACACACGCACGCCCACACGAACACACGCACGCCCACACGAACACCCACACGGACACACGCACGCCCACACGGACACACGCACGCCCACACGGACACACGCACGCCCACACGGACACACGCACGCCCACACGGACACACGCACGCCCACACGGACACACGCACGCCCACACGGACACACGCACGCCCACACGGACACACGCACGCCCACACGGACACACGCACGCCCACACGGACACACGCACGCCCACACGGACACACGCACGCCCACACGGACACACGCACGCCCACACGGACACACGCACGCCCACACGGACACACGCACGCCCACACGGACACACGCACGCCCACACGGACACACGCACGCCCACACGGACACACGCACGCCCACACGGACACACGCACGCCCACACGGACACACGCACGCCCACACGGACACACGCACGCCCACACGGCCACACGCACGCCCACACGGACACACGCACGCCCACACGGACACACACACACACTGACACACACACACTGACACACACACACTGACACACACACGGACACACACGGACACACACGCACACGGACACACGGACACGCACACGGACACACACACACGGACACACACACACACGGACACACACACAACACGGACACACACACACGGACACACACACACGGACACATACATTCAAAAATGCATACACATACATTCAAATATGCATACATACACATTTACATACACTTACATACATGATCATATTCATATACACATACACATACATGCACACATACACATACATGCACACACACACATACATACACACACATACATACATGCACACACACATACATACATGCACACACATATACATACATGCACACACATACATGCACACACGCATACATACATGCACACGCATACATATATGCACACACACATACATATATGCACACACACATACATACATGCACATACACATACATGCACACACACATACATGCACACATACATATATATATATATATATATATATATATATATATATATATATATATATATATATATATATATATATATGTGCACACATATATATACATGCACACATATATATACATGCACACATATATATACATGCACACATATATATACATGCACACATACATACATGCACACATACATACATGCACACATACATACATGCACACATACATACATGCACACATACATACATGCACACATACATACATGCACACATACATACATGCACACATACATACATGCACACATACATACATGCACACATACATACATGCACACATACATACATGCACACATACATACATGCACACATACATACATGCACACATACATACATGCACACATACATACATGCACATACATACATGCACACATACATACATGCACACATACATACATGCACACATACATACATGCACACATACATACATGCACACATACATACATGCACACATACATACATGCACACATACATACATGCACACATACATACATGCACACATACATACATGCACACATACATACATGCACACATACATACATGCACACATACATACATGCACACATACATACATGCACACATACATACATGCACACATACATGCACACACATACATGCACACACACATACATGCACACACACATACATGCACACACACATACATGCACACACACATACATGCACACATACATACATGCACACATACATACATACACATGCATACATACATGCACACATACATGCACACATACATACATGCACGCATACATACATGCACACATACATACATGCATACACATGCACACATACATACATGCATACACATGCACACATACATACATGCACACAGACATACATGCACACAGACATATACACACAGACATACACACAGACACACACATACATACACATACATACACACATACATACACACTTACATACACACATACATACACTTACATACACACATACATACATACATACACACATACATACATACATACACACATACATACACACATGCACACACATGCACACATACATACACACATACACACATACATACACACATACACATACATATACGCACACATCTCACACATCTCCCACACACGTACACATCTCACACACACAATGACCCATACCATATATATATACGCATACTTATACATTCAAATATGCATACATACACATTTACATACATACACATTTACATACATACACATTTACATACATACACATTTACATACATACACATTTACATACACTTACATACATGAACACATTCATATACACATACACATAAACACATACACATAAACACACACATACATGCAGACATACATACATGCAGACATACATGCAGACATACATGCACATACATACATGCATGCACATACATACATGCATGCACATACATACATGCTCATATACATACATGCTCATATACGTACATGCTCATATACATACATGCTCATATACATACATGCACACACAGACATACACACATACACATACACATACATATACATACATACACATACATATACATACATACACATACATACACATACATATACATACATACACATACATATACATACATATACATATACATACATACACATACACACATACATACATATACATACATATACATACACATACATGCATACACATACATGCATACACATACATGCATACACATACATGCATACACATACATGCATACACATACATACACATACCTACATACATACACATACCTACATACATACATACATGCACATACATACATACATACACATACATACATATACATACACATACACACATACATACATACATACACACATACATACATACACACATACATACATACACATACATACATAGACATACATGCATACATAGACATACATACAGGCATACACACATAGACATACATACAGGCATACACACATATACATACAGGCATACACACATACACACAGACATACAT
>NC_091575.1:22030839-22035839 GCF_042767895.1 Penaeus vannamei
TCCCGCCTCTACATAATTCCATCCTCCTGTGCCATTGTAAGAGTTAATAAGACCCAAATTATCCCGAAAAGACATACTTCACCAGTCAGTAATTCTCGAGAGTTCTTTCGATCAAACTGTCAGAATCCTTTCTACATGTCTGGACAAGCTTAGATTAGACAAAATGTCCCACTTTTCTGGTCTGTGAATTTCATTTACCGAGTAGGGATTAACAAGAACAAATTTTGCTAGTTACCAACAAAATTCCTCGAATCCAAAATCCGAATTTAATCCACGGAAAATTGCGATTCTCCAAGACAAAAGTTTCGCTTAAAATAAAAGAAATGAAAAATAAAAGTTCCCAAAGGTTTGTCCAAGCGGGGCCTGTAGGTTGACAAAACATGATGCAACAAGGTACTTCCCGTATTCTCTTTCTCTTACACACTCCCACGTATATTTTGTTCAGGCAATATTATTCCCTTCATTTGTAAGAATATTATAAGTAATAGGTATGAAGGATTTATATTCGACCGTTAATTGCTTCAGAGCTATAGGGAACCTAGGTGTACTATCACCCCCCCCCCCCCAACACTATCCCGCCCTTTCATAAAGTGGTGCAATGTCTCGTTATCCGCCCGTTTTTTATCCTCGCCTTAGCTCTCGTCTACCCTTGTTCAAAACCTTGATTTTCTTTTTTCAATGCCCAAACATTATGAACAATATGGTGAGCTTAATAAACAGTAGTTGAAGGATTGCATTGCACAGAAAATGTGTATAAAGAATTTGGCAACCTTGCTTGGCCGGTGAGCCCTACTTATAAGGAGACCGAGCGGTGTTGCAGGCATTTTGCCGCAACGCTTCCCACAGAGCACACATCATGCAACTTCCTTCAGACAGAGGTAACGCAGGTGCATTCACGATACAAAGTATTATCCTGAAGTTTAGGATACAATTTCACAGAAGGAAGGGATTCAGGTAATACTGTACGTCCTTTATCACCTTCATTATGCTTCATCTGATTTTGCTGCTCTGCAGAAAAAAAACACTTTTCTACACAACACTACACTACACTTCTATACCACACTTCACTATACTTCTACACTATACTACACGGTACTACACTATCAAGGCATACACAGTAGTGCAGTGATTGTGCCTTTGGTTACTTCAGACATAGCTGTTTTGTTTTGTATTGTGATGTAACGAAGATGCTTCCTGTTTCCTGTGCTCGTAGTAACCTCTCTCTCCTTTTGCTTACAGAGTTAGAAGACTTTAAATTTGACGGGACTCACGAAGAGCCCAGCCACAATGATAGCATGGAAGTGAGCAGCACCTCTTGGGACCAAGATGCTGACTCTTTCATGGGCGAGCAGCACGGCCCTCCATCGGATGGGACTGTTTACTTCGACACCAGTCCAGGCGAGCTGCAGGGCGACCTCGAAAATCGCGTGTGTCTGACCAAATATACCATGAATAGCGACACAGATGGAGATGCCCTACAGCCCACCCCGGTCTCGACTTCCGGCCTCTTGGAAACTCTAGCTTCGACCACAATGTGCGTAGATCCATGTTCAGCCGCAAGCCTACCCACGCCGGCCACTTCTTACCAGAACAGCGGGACAGATTTCTTGCACAGTCCAAGCATCCATGGCCAGCAGCTTCACAACTCTTCTATGCCGGTTTCAAGCACGTCAGACACGGACTTCGAAATTCCAGCGGATATCTTGGACCAGATCAATAAGCTCCTGCCAGATTCCCTTATGGACGGCGACATTTGGGGGGACGATGACGCCGCCACGTCTACAGAGCTGGACTTAATGCTCGTCCAGCAACAACCGGACCTCCTGCTTGGAGCCATACAGAACAGTGGACTCAGTCATGAGGTGAGTATTGTTTTGTTGACCGTTTGCTTGTGTTTTTTTCTGTTGAGGATTTTGAAAACACGTGAAAACCTACGAACTTCAGAGTGGAAAAATCAAAGAAAAGTACAAGTGAAATTTATGGGAAACAAATGAGAAGAAAATATATTAGAAAAGCTAATAGGCCACTATGTGATATGTCACTATTGATGCTACAAATGCTGTGAAAGAGGCTTAGACATAACAAAATAAAGAATGCAGTTGCAGTAAATTGGTCAAATAAAACACTTACACTAGTAAGAACAAGTATACCGGTAACTAGAACGATGTAAATTGAAGACATTACATTGTACTTTTTTTTTTTTACTATATCGTCCAGTTTTGCAGACGTGAATGCTGGAAGTTGTGAAGAAAATATGAAAACAGTAATAATAGGGAATAATTATAAGCATTATTAAAATTACTTTGGCTTCATGAAAGTTCCACATGATAGACATTACTGATGATACCATAAGATAAGTAACTTTAGACATTGTTGACTGACATAAATCTGATAATAGTTCACAATCTGCAACATGACATGTCGAGGCAATAAATCAACACTCCTAAAGCTTTCGCATCATTGCAGATTTAAACTAAATTATACATTTAAATTTATATTAGAGAAAGAAAAATAAAAACTGAAAATGTGGTGATTGGATTTTAAAGGTCAATGTTGCTGAAAGACTTTGCCAACTAGGAAAAATAGTATAACACAATCGATGACAGCTTTACGTTTAAAGTACTAGTCAGTGATTTTAGCTGCATACTTTTAGAGTTTCTCTGAGTACTCTACTTTTTTTTTTTTTTTTTTTTTTTTTTTTTTGTTATGAATGCCAAGTGAAAATGTTCGTATTGCTGAATTGTTAAGCTTTTCATTGAAGAGATGAATTTCATACTACAACCTTAATTAAAATTACTAAATGAGAAAAAGGTTTGCTGTATGTTACTTACGAATCAGATTGAGAGACAACCATGCAGATACTCAACATATCAATTTAGGACATGGACTGAGAGTCATTGAGTACAACAAATATTTTAAAAAGCCATTTTAAATCTGCTTGGAAACTAAATGCATTATTTTCTCTTATTTTCAGCTCGAGAATTTGGTCGAGACGTCATCCACAGCAAATGAAATAATTGACTTCGGAGATTCCATTTGCTTCCCCGCTGAGAGACCAGTTGTCAAAGAAGAGGCGTCTCTGGCAGAATGGTCCAGCCAGTTTATCAACGAAGGGCCAAATCCCCGGGACATCGCGCTGTTGTCTCCGTCCACCGCATCCCCGAGCAGAAGGGCCGTCGTGGCTCCCGGGGCGCCGTCCAAGCCAGAGCCCTCCCAGTCCTCATCAGCCATGCCATCACTGAGACCTGACCCCACACCCCTGTCGGGAAGCAGACCCCGACGGACCAGCAAGAAGCCCGTGCGGTTCGAGGACCACGACGACGACGATGAGGCGAGTGTGAACATGGATCTTGACTTCTCGGAGGAACCAACTGCCTCCACCTCCAGTTATACCGCCACCGGGAGGAGGTCCAGACAGTCCCTGCAGAACCTGTCAGAGAAAGAGAAATACCATAGGATAAGACATCTCAACAATGAAGCTTCAAAGCGATGCAGGCAGAAGAGAAAGCTGAAAATGAAAGACATAGAAGCAGAGGAAACAGAACTCCTTCAGAGAAACAGAGAGTTGAAAGAACAGTTAGCACATGTAGAGAAACAAAGAGATAGAATGAAGAAATTAATAAATTTGATGTTCATGGTGGCCAAGAAGTGAACGCAGTTTGTTTGGCCGCACCAGAAATCATGTACAAATTATTGGTTCTCAATTTATGTGTGCTATTTTTAAAGAGATTTTAGAGATTTTATCAACAACCCAGTAAAAACATTATTTTAAAAGACATTTAAACTGTTAATTTAAATCCATTATGTTTTTTTTATACATTTTTATACATTTTAAAAGTTGGGATATTTATGGAAAACATTTACTGTAAGAATAATTTTAAGAAATAAAAAAGAAAAAAAAAGTGATTTTTTCTATTCTTTCCACAATGAAAAAAAAAGAACTTAATACTCGTTACACCTTTCCTACACTGTACTTAATAAAGTAGTTTGTTAGTCAATAGTAGGACTTAAGCTCGCGTAGTGTATATGGTCCACACATAGTTTTAACTTTTGACGTTATTGCTTTCTAAGTAAAAAAATCAAAGAAAAAAGTGAAAACTATTAATTCTCAAAGTAAAGAGGTGAAAATTATTCAAGTCTTCCCTTTCCTCTAAGTGCTGGAATAAATTTTCAAAAGCTCAACTCAATATGCTAAGAAATAAAAATTCCCCGCACATGGTATGTGCAGATAAAAATCTACCCAACACAATACTCTGCTTAATTAAAAAAAAAGAAAAGAAAACCTACCTAAACCCATTTCTTTTTCACCACACTGCTTGTACTGAAAAAAAGAAGAAAAAAAAGTCTTGTGGTTCCCAGCCTTTACTATTCTGTGGCCCCCGATCAATATATAATCGGTAAATTCACTGATTGTCAGATTTTCAGAATCCGTTATTACTAGTTATGAATGGTGTCAATACCTATATGACAAGAACACCCCATGGAAATATTCCAATTTATAGATATATGATGGATAATTATATGCAGGTACTGAGAGAGAGAGAGAAAAAAAATCATTTAACTCGGTCATAAATTTCATATTGCTCCATGGCACCCGGGTTAGGAACCCCTTATAAAGTTTAGACTGTATGGTGCTGTTAAAACCTTTAAATCTGGCCTACACTGCATATATGTATGTCAGAGATACGATTCTGATGTGTATACAGTTGCATGTGTTTACGTTTATGTTTTATCCCTTTTTGAAATTTCCAAGCTGATGCTTCCTGAATTAACATTTGATGAGTATTAATTTTATGAATGATTCAGCAACTGCTTAGTGATCGTACTTCTGGATTCGACTAAAAAACATGGCGACACGAACACAAGCGCATACATAAAACATACACAAACGGACCATGCAGGTCAGCTCTCAGTAACATTCAGACATTCGGGGGAAGACGCGCGCCAACATACACACGCACATAAACATTTACTCAAGCACACACTCACTCACACGCACA
>NC_091575.1:22053339-22058339 GCF_042767895.1 Penaeus vannamei
TTGCCGTGCGCAGCGTCGCTCGAACGCCAGGCAGCGACCCCTCAGAGCGCTTGGGGTCAGCGTCTGGTGAGGATTTCGTCTGCTTTATGAGAAGATATTGCTGTTACTTCAAGGGTAAGTTGGTATTAAATAGTGGCGTCCATTAGGCAATGATCAAATGTTGCTTAATTTTTCAATGGGAAATGTTTAGGGCCTTTCTGTGCGTGAATTTCCGCGAGTTGAACTATTCGTGTGTACTGAAAACTCTTCAGAAAATGGAAAATTTCTGCTGGAAAAGTGTGTTTATTCTTGTTTCGTCATGGTACTTGTCGGCATAAATGTGGACGTTTTTTAACAGTGTACTTCCGGGTTTTAATGCACACATCTTGGATTTTGTAACGAAAAAGGATCAGAGTGAAACACGTGGCTGGAAAGGGTCCCGAGAGAAGCATCGAGAACGTTATATAACATTGAAAAGAAAGGAAAGCGACGACCTAGAGGTTATGAAATACGGAAATTTAAAATGAAGTGCAATAGTTGGACTGCGCTCACTGTTGCCTAGCAATCAACGCTCGCTACCACTCGATAAGATGATGACCTAACGTTGCGCGACATAACACAACTCAAGCGACAAAATCATGGCGCCAAATCGAGTTGTCAGTGAAGATTTAAGAGCAAGCCATCGGATATTAAGGTATCAAACAGCCATTCGTTTCCATGGCGAAGGGCGCCGCCGCGACATCCTGCGCCAACATGATGCAACCTCTATCATGACGCAATCATCGCCCGCCGCCGCGTTCCCCGCCGCGCGCGCGCCGCCCTGCCACTCGCCGTTCGCCGCCGCAGAATGAGTGCGCTGTGGGCCCGCCGCCGCCAGGACATCGCCGCTGCCGGATACCCTGTTCCTGCGATCCGAAGTATTTGGACAATGGAGGTAGGCTGGCGAGTCGCAGCTTCTGAAGTTTGCCTCGCGAGAATAGAACCTTTTCTTCTGTCGGGAGTACGAGTGGTTTCCTCGCCCTTGATGCCCAAGCCTGCGTACTTCGCTCACGCTTCTCTGACCTTGAGTCGCTGCCTCGTCAACGGCTCCAATGAGAACGTCAGCCTGATTGTGGATAGACAGCACTAGTATTACGGGAGGGACGTCATCTATTTCAAGTTAAACGAAGAACAAGTTCATAAACGTTACGAGAGGGCAGGTGGCGGGAGACGGCGTGCTCCTGTTGTGCTCCCGTGGGGTTGCTTCAGCGGGTGTGCTCCTCCGGATTTGCCTCTGTCGGTGTGCTCCTCAAGATGTGGTCCTCGGGGTTATGAATTGCAACGGAAAGAATGCTATGCCTTGGACTGTTCGAAATGTTTAAGAGGTCTCCTGTGTGTGGCCTTTCTTTGCACACGTCTGATAAGGAACTCGCTCGCATGTTCATAGGGCTTTGAAACTGCTTTGTAAATAAATGGGTATGCATATATATGTATGTATGCATATGTATCCCTCCTTCTCTCCCCCTCCCTCTCCCTCCTTCCCTCCCCCTCCCTCTCCCACCCTTTCCCTCCCCCTCCCTCTCCCTCCTTCCCTCTCCCACCCTTTCCCTCCCCCTCCCTCTCCCTCCTTCCCTCCCCCTCCCTCTCCCTCCTTCCCTCCCCGCTCTCCCTCTCCCTCTCCCTCTTCCTCCTTCCTTCCCTCCCTTTCCCTCTCCCTCCCTCATTCCCCTCCTCTCTCTGTCTGTGTATATGAATCGTGAGCCCACACAGGGACATTAATATAGGGGTGAGGATAACCTAAGTTACCTCATTCCTTTGAGATGTGTTTTTTTTTTTTTTTTTTTTTTTGTCTCAATTAATGTGCCAGTCAAAAGTCACACACACACACACACACACACACACACACACACACACACACACACACACACACACTCACACTCACACTCACACACACACACACACACACACACACACACACACACACACACACACACACACACACACACACACACACACACACACACACACACACACACACACATACATATATTTATATATAGACCCACACTTATATATATATATATATATATATATATATATATATATATATATATATATATATATATATATATATATATATATGTATATTATATATTCACACAAGTAAATGTATATCATCATCATCAACCTGTATCAGTCCACTGCAGGACGTAGGCCTCTCCCAATCTTTTCCAGTTGTTCCAATGTATTTTTTGCTTCCAATCTTCGACCCTAAATACCGTTATTTCGTCACGCCATCATTCACTGGTCTGACCCTTGGCCTTTTTATGTTATCTATATCCCTGTCTGTTCTTTTGTTTTCTCATCTGTCTTTTTCCTGTTCATCTTAAATTCAACTTTCAGATTCTCTATTCAGACCGTTTATCAATTACTGCAATTAATTTGCTGACTAGCTAAAGAGAACAAAATCGTCTGCAAATCTTAGATTGTTTAGGTGTTCGTCTCCTATTCTGTTTCCCTTTCCGTTCCATTCTAGTTTCTTGTATATTTCTTCAAGGCAAGCTGTAAACAGTTTGGTGAGATGGTGTCGCCCTGTGTAATACCTTTTTAAAATAGGTTCTTGGATGGAGCTTCGTGGCTGCTCTCCCATTTTTATATATCTTGTAATACTTTACAATGGATCTCCTCTACTTCTTGTCTTCGAATAGCGTCTAATTCTGCTATTATTTATATAGAGTCAAAAACTTTAGTTGTATTCGATGAATGCCATACACAGAGGTTTCCTATATTCATTACTTTTCTCTCTTATTTGGGTTAGTGTGTGGATGTGGTCTGGTGTTGAGAATCCACTGTGGAAGCCTGACTGTTCTCTAGGCTGGCTAGAATGTAGAGTGTCAGAGATGCGAGTTGTAATGATTTTTGTGAACAGTTTGTAAATGAATGAAAGAAGGTTTATGGGTCGGTAGGTTTTAGGTTTCTTCTATCATTTTTTTATGTATCAAAATAACTTTTATTTTCTAGGCTTTCGGAGATTTGCCGTTGATAAGACATTTGGTGAAAAGATTGGCTAGTTCCACTGTTCCACCCTTTATAAGGTGTATACTAATTCCGGCTTCTAGTGTTCTCCCTCTCTTCATGCCTATAAGCGTTTTTTGTATTTCTTCGGTTGTGATGTTAGGTACATCTCTAATTACCGCGATTACTTCTGCCCGTGGTTGTTCATCTGCGTTATATAAATCCCTGTAAAAGTCTTCCACTATTTTAATTATTTCTTTCTTGTTATATGTCACTCCTCGGTCTGTTTGTTTTTTATTTCATACATTTAGTTTCTCCCTATTTAAAATCTGCTTTTAGCTGCTTTCATACTGGTACATAAAATCACCATTTCATTAATTGTGAGAGTATTGAATTTTCGTACAACCTCCTTTCTATTTATAGTCTTTGTTAGATCAGCTAATTCTGTTTTGTCTCTGTCTGAAGGTTTTTTCATGACCCGATGTTTCTATCGAGAGTTTACTTGAGGTTTGCTTGTCGTTTTTACCGCCTACTTCAAGTGCAACTTTATTATGTCATTGAACTTTTTGTTGATTTCGTCAATGTTAAGATCTTCGTCACTGAGATGGGTGTTTGTTTTGGATTTCAAGGCTCAATTCCGTCGGCTTGGACTTCAAGTTTGTTAGATTTGGCTGAGGTTTTCGAGTGAGTTTATTCCTTTCCCTTCTAAGGTGTAATTTAATTTCGCCTTTGACTATTCTATGGTCGCTACCAACATTTACTTTGTTGAGAACTTCCACATTTTTACTATATCACCCATATTTGAAGTTGTGAAGCCAATTTCGTTTTTGATTTCAGATGGCGACGCCCATGTCCACTTCCGCTCAAGCCTCTTTTCGAAAATGTATTCATGATATTGAGTGATCAGCAAAATCGATTAGGATTTATTCTTTCTCATATCTGGTGCCTATTCCGTGATTCCCAAGTACAATTTCTCCTAATGTTTTTACCTATCTTAAAATCCATTTTTTTTTTTATCTCTGTCGCTGGCAAAGTGAATATCTTCATTGAAGCTCTCTAATTCTTCATCACTATGGCTGCAGGTTCGGGATTAGACTTGAACAATCTCTGAGGTTTACCTATTTTTTATTTTTATTACTACCTGTCGCTTACATTATGGAATTCCACGATCTTCTTTTCTGACCGTTTTTGTGAACTAAGAAACCTGCCCCTAATTCCAGCGTCTTTACCTCTCCAATAGAACACGTGCCCATCATTAAGCTATTTCTGTTCTTCGCCTAGTCTTTTAACTTCGTAGAGTCCCACAACGAAAGATTGTTCTTCAAGCAGTGCTAATAACTGGTTGTTCTTCAAGCAGTGCTAATAACGTTGTTCTTCAAGCAGTGCTAATAACGTTGTTCTTCAAGCAGTGCTAATAACTGGTTGTTCTTCAAGCAGTGCTAATAACTGGTTGTTCTTCAAGCAGTGCTAATAACGTTGTTCTTCAAGCAGTGCTAATAACTGGTTGTTCTTCAAGCAGTGCTAATAACTGGTTGTTCTTCAAGCAGTGCTAATAACTGGTTGTTCTTCAAGCAGTGCTAATAACTGGTTGTTCTTCAAGCAGTGCTAATAACTGGTTGTTCTTCAAGCAGTGCTAATAACTGGTTGTTCTTCAAGCAGTGCTAATAACTGGTTGTTCTTCAAGCAGTGCTAATAACTGGTTGTTCTTCAAGCAGTGCTAGTAACTGGTATTCAGTTCTCAAAGTCCCTTATTATATGTACAAATTTTCATCAATGTGGGGCGACCTCTGTTTAACCGGAGACTGATCGCTGCCGTAACCTGGGTTGTTGCTCTGTTAATAATAACAATAATAATAATACAAAGGAAAGAGGAGAAATCGAAGAGGGGGAGGGAGAGAAGAGAGTGTAAGGTGTGAAATGGAAATAACTTATAGATTAAATGAAGGGGTCATGAGAGATGCTACAGCCGTGTGCCACTCACATACTCGCTTAAAAACGTATCTTGGTGAGACGGAAGGGGGGGGGGG